>NC_057803.1:518799960-518800502 GCF_018294505.1 Triticum aestivum
GCCACTACCGCCCGGCGCCGCCGCCCCAGGCCGCCCGCCCCCCTCCTCCACCGGCCACCTCCTCCACCGGCCCTGCCCCAGGTGAGCTCTCCTCCTCTTTTTTTCCTTTTTTCTTCTGTTTTTTAGTTTTAGGTTTATGTTTAGTTTAGATTTAGTTTTAGTTTTAGTTTTAGTTTTAGGTTTAGTTTTAGTTTTAGTTTAGTTTTAGGTTTAGGTTTAGTTTTTTCCTTTTTTCTGTGTTTTTAGTTTTAGGTTTATGTTTAGTTTAGATTTAGTTTTAGTTTTAGGTTTAGGGTTAGGTTTAGTTTAGTTTTAGGAAAGAAGAAGAAGAAAAAAAGAGGAGAGGAGGAGAAGAAGATGAGGAAAAAGGAAAGGAAGAAGAAGAAGAGGAGGACGAGAAGAAAAAAGATGAAGAGGAAGAAGAAGAAGAAAAAAGAGGAGAGGAGGAGAAGAAGAAGAGGAAAAAGGAAAGGAGGAAGAAGAGGAAGAAGAAGAGGAAGAAGGAAAAAAAGGAAGAAAAGGAAGAAAAGGAAGAAGAGGAA
>NC_057803.1:518800902-518984978 GCF_018294505.1 Triticum aestivum
CGACCCCCGACCCTGAAACAGCACCCCGACCCCGACACGGCACCCCGACATCGACAGGACACCCCGACCCCCGACACCTCTCGAAAAGGTGTTCTTTGGCCTTCCAGGGCCCGACGGGGTCATATATTTGTGAATTATTAGTTAGGTCATATATTTTTCGATTTTGTTATGAAAAACATCATACATAATTGTGTTGATCGTGATTTTTAAATGTGCAGTTGTTTCATCGCTGCGAGGTTTGGTGTTCGACGACCTCGCCGTGCGTTTGACGAGCTCTGCCCCTTCGTTCGTGGGTGAGCACAAATGACAAGTCCTCCTCCCTCATTAATTATTTGATCTATTTCGATGAAACTTGATAGCTAGCTATATATGTGTCTTGAATCATCAGTATGCGTAACCAATATGTGTCTCCCGTTCGAAAGCGTCATAGTTATAAATATGCATGCATTTGCATATTTATAACCTTGATTCTTTCGAATTGTCCAACACTATCCATGGACAGCCCGAGTATGTGTAGATTGGGTTTGTTTTCCCATATGCTTTGCTCCGAATCCGACGCATAAATTTCGTCAGTGCCTCCCCTGTTGTTCTCCAGGTACACATCCTCTCTGTTTATTGCAGAGACGTGTATCAGGAGAACAGTGGGGAGGTGCTGCCGAAATTTTGCGTCGGATCCGGAGCATAGCATGGGAAAATGAACCCAATCTACACATACACGGGTGGGATTAGGACCTATCATTACCTATTAGAGTGTAGGTTGCATGGACGTAATAAAATTGACAAAGTAGATCAACTGATGAATATATACATGGTGAATTACATATATAATTGTTGTGTGTCCAGTAGCTCTGAAAGTCAAGATGAGTGACCGTGCGTGGATGTATACCGGTCACACTGGTCAGAACAAATGGAGTGCTGAATGGTTCACAAAAACCAAGGGGTTTGTGCAAGCCGCATTTGCAAATGGCCAAAAGAAAACCTGGTGCCCCTGTTTCCGGTGCGGCAATTGGGAAAAGAAGACAGAGGCTGAAATGAGCAAACACCTGCAGAAGAGTGGTTTTACGCCCGATTATACGGTGTGGACATTTCATGGTGAGTCTGCCCAACGTGACCGAGCTGAGGTGGATCATCGTCGCACCGACGAGCATGGTACCGGGATGGAAAACATGGTGCAAGACTATGATGATGCTCGGGATTCGGATGAGGAGATGGAGGAATCTGCAAAGGCCTTCAATGAAATGTTGGAGTCTTCAAAATGTCCGCTCTACGAGCACACTGAGCTTTGTCAGTTGGATGCCATCTCACAAGTAATGGCTCTGAAGGCTCAGTTCAACTTGGGAAGAGAATGCTATGACGCAATTATGACAGTATTTGGACGCTTTCTACCCAAAGGCCATGTAATGCCTGCAAACCTGTACCAGTCGGACAAAATCCTCCGTGCACTGAAGATGCCCTATGAGAAGATACATGCCTGTGACAAAGGATGTGCCTTATTGAGGCTTCACTATGCGTACTTGAACTATTGTCCCATTTGCAAGTCTTCTAGGTATATTGTGGTAGACAACGGTATGGGTGAGAAGACACAGACCAAAATCCCCGTTAGTGTTCTTCGGTATATGCCAATCGTACCAAGACTTCAACGTCTTTTCATGGTCGAAGAGACAGCCAGACAGATGACATGGCACAAAACAGGCAAAAGAACCGAACTAGATGCAGATGGGAATCTGATGATGGTACACACATCGGATGGTGTTGCGTGGAAAAAGTTTGATGAATTACATGCCGACAAAGCGGCAGATCCGAGGCATCCTCGAGTCGGCATCAGCACGGATGGGTTCAGTGTGTTTGGTATGACGGCAGCCCAATACAGTTGTTGGCCCGTATTTGTCTTTCCACTCAATCTCCCCCTCGGACAGATTATGCAAAGAAAGAACATTTTCCTGACGTTGATAATTCCAGGACCCAACTATCCGGGGAAAAATATGAATGTGTACATGCAGCCGCTTAAGGACGAATTGCAAGAAGCCTGGGATAATGGGTTCAAGACATACGACGCCTTTAGCAAACGGAACTTCATAATGCGTGTCTGGTACATGTACTCGACGCATGACTTGCCGGCGTATGCGCTATTCGTTGGCTGGTGTGTGCATGGAAGGTTCCCGTGCCCCACATGCAAGGGAGCTCTTGAGTTTCGTTGGCTTCAGGCCGGTCGCAAGTTTTCTTGCTTCGACATGCATAGACAGTTCCTGGATCCTCGCCATAAGTTCAGAAAAGACAAGAAGAACTTCATCAGGGGTAGAGTTGTCAAAAACTCTGCAACACCTGCATTGACAGACCAACAGACCCTGGATCCTCGCCATAAGTTTTCTTGCTTCGACATGCATAGACAGTTCCTGGATCCTCGCCATAAGTTCAGGAAAGACAAGAAGAACTTCATCAGGGGTAGAGTTGTCAAAAACTCTGCAACACCTGCATTGACAGGCCAACAGACCCTGGATCAGTTAAACGCTCTCGAGCCAGATCCACAACGTCTAGGGTACTTCAAGGGGTATAATACTAAGCACGCGTGGACTCACAAAACATGCTTATGGGATCTGCCTTACTTCAAAGACCTCCTTTGCCCACACAACATCGACATGATGCACACTGAGAATAATAGCGCCGAGGCACTTTTTGGTACATTGTTCAGCATAGATGGGAAGTCAAAGGATAATACTAAGGCTAGAGTCGATCTGGAGGCGCTATGTGATAGGCCGTTACAAAACATGAAAGAACCGAAAGGAAAGCAGAACTAGACGAAGCCAAAGGCATGGTTCAATCTTGGAAGGCCAGCTATGAGGGAAATTCTCTTGTGGGTGCAACAGCAGTTGATGTTCCCCGATGGGTATGCAGCGAATCTAAAGAGGGGAGCGAATCTTGATAAACTGAAGATATTTGGTCTCAAGAGTCATGATTGGCACATATGGATTGAGCGGGTAATGCCGGTGATGTTGCGTGGCTTCATCCCTGAGGATGAATGGCTAGTACTGGCAGAACTTAGCTATTTCTTCCGTGTTCTTTGTGCGAAAGAACTATCGCCTGGCGTGCTAGAAGAAATGGAAGAGTTGGCGCCGGAGTTGATCTGCAAGTTAGAGAAGATCTTTCCACCGGGCTTCTTTAATCCAATGCAGCATTTGATTTTGCATCTCCCGACCGAGGCAAGATTGGGGGGGGGGGCCCGTGCAAAATCGTTGGTGTTACCCAACTGAGAGGATGCAGAAGACGCTTCGAAAAAAATGTAAAAATAAACGTAGAATTGAAGCATCGATGGCTGAGGCATTCATCATAGAGGAGGCGGCAAACTTCGTAACAACGCACTACGAAGCCAAAAATCATCATTTGCATAATCCGAAGCCTCGGTACAATTCTGACGAGCCTAAAAAGGGTGGATCCAACCTCAGCCTATTCAAAGGGAATCTCGCACCAGCTAGTGTTTCACATCCAGTATCTTTGGATAACGAAGAATGGCGGACCATTTCGTTGTATATCTTCAACAACCTGGTAGAAGTGCGGCCGTACATCGAGTAAGTTCTCGGTACATTGTTTCGCAACTTCTATTTCCTTTGAACTGCTCTTATTCCTGGATATGTCATACAGTCGATACGTCGCCATATTCTCGTATGGAGCGGAGATCCAAAAGGATTCCGTCGAAGAGTATGAGCTTCTCGCAAAGCAAGGAGGCGGCTATCCCGGTTTCATCTCTTGGTTCAAACAAACGGTAATTTCTATTAGACAATTTCATTTCATTCGATAATTTGTGCATAATGCAACAATCCTTTCATATTAAACTTGTAGGCTAATTCAGAGTCTATGGACGCCGAATTGAGACAAGTCGCTAATGGTTTTGACTATAAGGTCCGTTCATTTGACAAGTACGACATCAACAGGTATCGCTTTCGTACCTATGGCAAAGAGCTATCTATGGCCGACCGAAAGTCTACAAATTGTTGTGTATCTGCTATCGGCGAAGGAGGTACCGAGTATTATGGGAGAGTTGAAGCAATTTATGAACTTCTGTTCTATGGTGAAAACCCACCGAATGTCGTAGTCTTCAAATGTTATTGGTTTCAGCCGAAGGAGACTAGAAGGACTCATGAACATATAGGGCTAGTTGAAATCAACCAAAGCACCCATTTAGATGTTCCTGATGTCTATATTACGGCTCAACAGGCGACCCAAGTATTCTATCTACCGTGGGCCTGCCAAACTAATCCAAATCTGAAAGGTTGGGATGTCATTTATGAAGTGCTGCCACGTGCTAGACTTTCTCCCACAAAGGAAGAACATTATGAACCTCACATTAACCCAGACACATATGAAGGAGAATTCTTCCAAGAGACACGTCTTTCCAAAAAGCGTTTCAAGAACCGCTATACTTCACCCCAAAACATTGAAGTAGACAGCGACAATGAATCCGACATCACCCCAGAGGAGGAACAAGAAGAGCCGGAACAAGAAGAGGTTACTGATGCGGATGACCTGTCAATGCTTGACCGATTACGTCAAGGTGGCCTTGCACATGTTGATGCCAATGAACCCTATGAGCCCATCATTGATTATAGTGATGATGATGATTATGCATTTATTGATGATACTGATCGAGATTATTAGTAGTGTCAGGTATTCAATTTTTTTATGTTGTACTTGATGATGATACGCTTAAGTGATATACATATTAGAGGTGTTGGTCAATGCGTGGTGCTCAAAAGAATGGCTGGCCACCCACAAAGAGGCCAAGGACAAACGTGCCCAAATGGAAGGTGTGCCACACCACCAAGGCAGCTCCAACTTATTTCATTACGGGCGGAACTGGGTATGTGGTTTGCTTCATGATTCATGCAATTCATTCATCATGCTAGCTTTAGCCCTTTAATTACTAATTTACTTTGTTTCTCTCTTTCAGGCACGCTACAATAAGGCGGATAAGGTGCCAGAGGTGTACGACCTGTATGCCATGGCCCACACTGGCCCTTACAAGAAAGTCAAGGCATTCTCTGCATCTGACCTCGATGATCCAAAGAACTTCACCAACATCTTCGCCCACGACAAGCTCGTGCAATATAGAGATCAGGGGAAGGCGAGGAAAGGGGAGGACTTTAACCCGAGCCAGGGTCCCATTGATACAGAGCTGCTGATGATATCTGGTGGCGGGAGGTCCCATGGCTCCATAGCCATGGGAGATGGACTTATCCGTTGTCCTAGCACTCTCCCGAAGATCAAGGCGCGCCAGTCGAGCTCCGCTCCTGAGATAAGGCCTCGTGAACGGCCAGTCCAACTCGCCTTCAAGGTTAGTTTTACATACTCAGCTATCTTTCTCCATTACATTGTGTGCGCTTCCATCAATGATTACAAATGATCATGTGAGTGGTGTTGCAGGCTGCTATACAGAGTGAGAGAGATAGAACGGAGAAACTTCTGGCGGAGGCGGCGGAGAGGCAGCGGGAGTTGGAGGAGAGGACGACAAAGATGTTGGAGGAGGAGAGGGCACGGAATGACATGCAGGCAAGGGCCATGTACGAGCTCCTTGTGGTAAGTTTCTTCTGCAGATTACTTGCTAGTCTTAACATTTGAGTCTCATTACTAACTAGTATGACTCTGTTGTGAAAACCAAATGTGCAGTCTGTGTGCGAGAAGTCCGGTCAGACCGCTCCGCCGATGCCAGTGATTGCTCCTGGGAGCACGGTGAGTTTAATTTGAATGGACATTACTTGCTAGTCTTAACATTTGAGTGTCATAATGCTAACGAGACATTGGAAATGATCTTTGGTGCAGCTTAACTCCAGAAACGCATCGCACGATCCTTCTCCAGCTACCGGCACGAGCCAGCCCGCTCCTTCTCCAGCTACCGGCGCGAGCCAGCCCGCTCCTACACCTCCGTGATCACGGTAAGTTTCTATAGTGTTTTGCTTAACAAATGCATAAAGACCTAGACTTAGCTTTATTTCCTCCAATATGCTTACCATAATGACCTAGAGTTAGCTTCTTTTCCTCCAAAATGACTTAATAAGCTTACTGACCTCATAAACCATCCATTCTACCTAAGTTAGCTCTAAAATGACTCATTTTACCTTAGTTAGCTTAAAAGTGATCCAATTTATCCAAGTTAGCTCTAAAATGACCCATTTTACGTAGATTAGCTCCTAAATGATCCATTTTACCTACGTTAGCTTTAAAATGACCCATTTCACCTAGGTTAGCTCCAAAATGACCCATTTCACCTAGGTTAGCTCCAAAATGACCCATTTCACCTAAGTTAGCTAAAAAACGATCCATTTTACCTTAGTTAGCTCAAAAACGTGGCATTTCACCTTAGTTAGCTCATAAAAGACCCATTTCAACTAAGTTAGCTCCAAAATGATCAATTTCACCTAGGTTAGCTCATAAATGACCCATTTCACCTAGGTTACCTCATAAACGACCCATTTGACCTAGGTTAGCTCATAAATGACCCATTTTACCTAGGTTAGCTCATAAACAACCTATTTCACCCAGGTTAGCTCATAAACGACCCATTTCACCTAGGTTTGCTCATAAACGACTCATTTCACCTAACTTAGCTCATAAACGACCCATTTCACCTAGGTTTGCTCATAAATGACTCATTTCACCTAGGTTTGCTCATAAACGACCCATTTCACCTAGGTTTGCTCATAACGACCCATTTCACCTAACTTAGCTCCAAAATGATCCATTTCACCTAGGATAGCTCATAAACTACCCATTTCACCTAGGTTAGCTCATAAACGATACATTTCACCTAAGTTAGCTAATAAATGGCATATACTTCTTCTTCTAGTCTTCTTCTTCTATTCTTTTTCTTCTAGTCTAATTCTTCTTCTAGTCTTCTTTTTCTAACTTTCTTATTTGTCATTTTGCAGGTTTCATTCACTTCACGGAAGCCAGCTTCCTATGATGGATTGCTTGCTTTTTCCTGTTTTTTCCTTTGATGCACTTCTTGTATTCTACTCGCTTGCTATGATGAAACTTTGCATATTGTAATATGTATGGACCGATGGAACTATGTGCAACCTACTATGTATGTATGGATGGATATATATGTGCTGGATATTTATTATGTTGGATATATATGTGCTGGATATTTATGTGATGGATATATATGTGTTGTGATATATTTGTTGTGATAATTGTTGGATATAAGAAAAACAGAATAAAAAGAGGTAGTGCAGGCTCTTTGCCGTCTGCGGCAGACGGCAAAGACCCCTTTGCCATCGGTGGCAGACGGCAAAGGGGGCACGTGGCGCCCACCTGTGCTTCCTAGTGATGGACCATTTGGCCAATTTTCCTACCGTGGCGGACGGCAAAGCCAAGCTGATGGCAAAGACTTTGCCTTTGCCGTCCGCCGGGCGGACGGCAAAAAAGAGCGGGCGCTGACGTATAGCTGATGTCGTCTGGCGGACGGCAAAGAGGCGCTCAAATTTGCCGTCCGCTGGCGGACTGCAAAGGCCACCGTTAGCCGCCTAACGGAGTGACGCTGGCGGACGTGCAACATTTTGCCGTCCCCCCTCTTTGCCGTCAGCCGCTGTAGGCAAAGGGCTCTTTGCCGTCCGCCATAAAAAGCCGACGGCAAAGGACCTGTTTACCGACCCTATCTTTGCCGTCACTGTTTGCCGTCCACCGCGGACGGCAAAGTGCTTTGCTGTCAGCCGTCCCTGCCTTTGCCGTCCGCCATGGCAGACGGCAAAGTACTGGATTCCTGTAGTGATGATCAGTAGTGGTGCCCAGTTGGGGCGATCGGGGACCGTGTCACATGTGGGGGTTGATCTTTTATTTTGGTACTGTAGTCGGACCATGAGTGTATTGGATGATTATAATGTTATTCATGTATTTGTGTGACGTGGCGAGTGTAAGCCAACTATGTATCCTTTCCCCTTTTATCTATTCACATGGGTTGTTGTGAAGATTACCTTACTTGCGACATTGCTTTCAATGCGGTTATGCCTCTAAGTCGTGCTTTGACACGTAGGAGATATAGCCGCATCGAGGGCATTACAGATCCCGCCACGACGCTCTGCTTGGAACTGCACCAACTGACGGATCCACCATTTAATATAAATACATATCCGATTTGCGACTTAGAGTCATCCGGATCAGTGTCAAAGCTTGCATCGATGTAACCATTTATGACGAGCTCTTTGTCACCTCCATAAACGAGAAACATATCCTTAGTCCTTTTCAAGTATTTTGGGATGTTCTTGACCGCTGTCCAGTGATCCACTCCTGGATTACTTTGATACCTCCCTGCTAAACTAATAGCAAGGCACACATCAGGTCTGGTACACAACATTGCATACATGATAGAACCTACGGCTGAGGCATAGGGAATGACTTCCATTTTCTCTCTATCTTCTGCAGTGGTCGGGCATTGAGTCTGACTCAACTTCACACCTTGTAAAACAGGCAACAACCCTTTCTTTGACTGATCCATTTTGAACTTCTTCATAACTTTATCAAGGTATGTGCTTTGTGAAAGTCCAATTAAGCGTCTTGATCTATCTCTATAGATCTTGATGCCCAATATATAAGCAGCTTCATCGAGGTCTTTCATTGAATTTTTTATTCAAGTATCCTTTTATGCCATTCAGAAATTCAGTATCATTTCCGATCAACAATATGTCATCCACATATAATATCAGAAATGCTACAGAGCTCCGACTCACTTTCTTGTAAATACAAGCTTCTCCAAAAGTCTATATAAAACCATATGCTTTGATCATACTATTAAAGTGTATATTCCAACTCTGAGAGGCTTGCACCAGTCCATAAATGGATCGCTGGAGCTTGTACACTTTGTTAGCACCTTTTGGATCGACAAAACCTTCTGGTTGCATCATATACACCTCTTCTTTAAGATATCCATTAAGGAATGCAGTTTTGACATCCATTTGCCAAATTTCATAATCATAAATGCAGCAATTGCTAACATGATTCGGACAGACTTAAGCATCGCTACCGGTGATAAGGTCTCATCATAGTCAACTCCTTGAACTTGTCGAAAACCTTTCGCAACAAGTCGAGCTTTGTAGACAATAACATTACCGTCAGTGTCCGTCTTCTTCTTGAAGATCCATTTATTCTCTATTGCTTGCCGATCATCGGGCAAGTCAACCAAAGTCCATACTTTGTTCTCATACATGGATCCCATCTCAGATTTCATGGCCTCAAGCCATTTCGTAGAATTTGGGCTCATCATCGCTTCCTCATAGTTTGTAGTTTCATCATGGTCAAGTAACATGGCACTACAAAAAAAGACACTTCCGTGATGATACGTGTTTGTCACAGTAGGTCACGTTTTCTGTCATGCATGTACATCCATGATGATTTTATGACAGAATCAAGATAGTCATACCTGTGCTGTCATAGAAGTGTTCCATGACATTACCATAATTATCATCACGGAAGTGTCCACTTCCATGACGATAAATCGTGCGTCATGGAAGTGCTTTCGTCAAGGGTAACCGACACGTGACATCCACCGTAACTGGTCGCCGTTAAGCTATCGGGTCTGGTTTTGGATCCCATAACCCGCTAACAGCCCGGACCAATGAGGATTTTCCACGTGTAAAATTCTCATTGTCCAGAGGAAACACGTGTTGGCTCACCGTTGGGACAAATGTCATCCATTCACTGGACAAGAGGCGCCTATGATACGTCGACACATGGCACGGTCCAATAGAGGCCCATTCCGGTGAAAAGACCGGTCCATTTGACTTGGTCAAAAGGTAACGGGCCGGCCCATGGAAAGCCTGTTAACGACCTATTCGTATATAGCCCATTTACGACCCGCTAACTCACGGCCCGTTACGGCCTATCCGAATTAAGCTCAGTGGCTTCATCTGGGCCGTCCAATATGATTCCAGCCTGTTGTAACTTCCGGCCCATGTATGGCCCATGATGTCTTTCAGCCCATACGAGGCCATTTGTAACTGTTGGCCCATTAACGGCCCGTGGTGAATCTGGCCCGCAATGAACAGTGTACCCCTTTATACCCATTGATGGACCATTATTCAAATTGGGCCGTTTCCAACCCATGTTATCTTTTGACCTTCTCAGGGCCCATTTATTCTTGGGCTCATTTCCAGCATTCGGTTACTTACGACCCGTTATTAGCCTTTTCTTCTTGTGGGCCAAATTCAGCCCGCGGTTACAATCGGCCCGTTTGCGGCCCGTTAATCCATTGGGCTGTTTTCACAGCGTCATCAAATACGGCCGATTAACGACGACCCATTATTGTCATCCCATGAATGGAGGATTCCAAATCTAGCCCATTTACGACCCATAATGCGGTATGTTATTGGCCCATGTTTGGCCTATCGATCATACGTCACGTAGAAGGCCCATTGATGCTATGACCCGTAGAAGGCCCATTGTTTCTATGGCCCTTAGAAGGCCCATTGTTTCTACGGCCCGTAGGAGGCCCATGGTAACTACAGTAAATATGTAGCCCATGGTTATTGTGGCCTAGTTTTAAAAAATAGGTTACCGCGGCCACTAGCAAACCGCCAAAAAAGAACTGCACTGACTACAAGCAAACAAATAAATAAGAGAACAATGAAATAAATAAGCAAGCAACTTATGCTAGGCTATCACGGCTATTACACATATTACATCCACTAGGCATCAAAATTCGCCACCAGTGCAAATATAGGGAACAAAGCAGCATATAATATACACTGGTTGTCAAAGTTGGCGACCAGTGCAAACAAGTCCAGAACTGAAACCACTTCAGAAAAGCTCAAGAAACAATATCCTGGGTACCCATAATGCTGGCAAGATGCTTAGTAAGCTTATTAACTTTCTCTTGTTTGGTGCTTAAATCCTCCAGCACTTGCTGTTGCACCAGAAAGTATGCATCTGAATTCTGCAGGGACTTCCTCAGTCCTTCGGCTTCCTGTCGCATAACATCTGATCAATGTCTTTCAACTTGAAGTTGAGACTCAAGAAGCCGAACTGATTCAGGCAGCGAGTTCGAAGAGCTGGTGCCAGCAGTAGTAGCCAGTAACTCGAACACTACATCAAGACATGACTTTGGGGTTGTCTCAGTGTCTTTAATATAGTTTTTATCAGCTTTCTTGGAGACCAACAGGGATGTCTCACTATCTTGAACCTTATCTGCATTACTTCCTTTACCATTGCATAACGGGGTACTCTTCTCCAATATTTTATCCACGTTCTAAAAGAGAAACAAACAAACACATCACAGGTTTACAATGTAGTATATGAAACTCATTTTGGTAAACCGGTTCAGTAGTAAGGTGGACATGATAACAACATGAAACAAACATATATCTATGTAGTATGGTCACTGTATGGTCTATATCATTCTAGTTTATGTTGCCAAATCAGGATAGATACAGTTCGAATCATACCTATTTAAGACAAAGCAGCATAGACAAAATATAAGTGTGGGAAACTACACAGCAATAACAACACTTGTAATGTGCATGGCATGAGAACATAACTGTTTATTCAATTGAAACTAAAATCAACATAGAGCAAGTTACAACAGCAAACACATTAAAGAAACAGGTTTAAAACATACCTGTTGCGCCATTGGAGTTTCAATTGCATCCTTCAAATTTGAAATTAGTTGGTATGAGTAAATATAGTGATGCAAGAGCAAAGTAGTATGAACCATAGCTACGGAACCTGACCTGAGAACAATTCTTCTTCTGCTTTAAGCATTGACTTGGGGTTCGGAGTGGTGGTCCTCATGCTTTGGGCACTGCAGTTGCCTTACTAAATGCTCATGTTCGGGTGCTTTATGGTGGAGACGGTGCTGTGTCAACTGGAACTGGGTTACTATCTGCTGGGGTTGGGGTTAGAAGGGGTGTAGCTGGTTCTTTGTCCAACTGGGTAGGGGTACAATCTGCGTGAGTCTGAGTTATGTGTGGTGGGACTGGTTCTTGGGCAAGTACAACCGTGGTTCTATCTGCATCGACAGGTAGCACGATCTTTTCTGAAGACCATGTTTATACTCCCACAGATACCGCCATCACCCCCTCCACTTGAACTGGCTAATAAACAAGAAAAGTAATTGAATGTACATACATTGTAAGATAGACATGTGCAATGGATAGTAGGGAATAAAATAGGGCATGAAATAATTCACATTTATGTTGTCTAACCAAACAGAATAGCAGGACATAATTTCACATATATGATGGCTATTTAAACATGATAGCATGACACAATTTCACATGTATGATGGCTAACTAAACATGATAGAATGACATACTTCAAAATATGATGACTATGTAAACAGGATGACATGATATAACTATACGATGTGTCTATTAAAGTGGTTGGCATGCCATAAATCACAAACATGCCGTCGATAGAAAAATGATGGCATGATATAATTCACGGATAGAATGACATAATTCAAAATATGATGACTATGTAAACAAGACAAGATGAGATAACTATATTATGTCTTTCGAAAATGGGTTGGCATGCCATAATTCAGATACATGCTGTCTATGTAAAGATCTTGGCATGATATAATTCAAATATATGATTTATATACTAAGAAAGTGTGCAGAGGGCAATCACATATATGATGTGTCAACTAAGGAGATGACATTCAATATTGTGTATATGATGTAAAAACTAAGCATTGCAATACAACATATGCATGATATGAGTAATATAACCCTGCCAAGTTTGAACATACACCTCAGGGGGATAATAGGACTGGTCATCTGCCTCTGAATCCTCCTCTGAAGAGCTATCTGTAACCAGCAAGATATCTGCTTCAGCAGGTAGCATTGTCTGCTCTGAAGACCTTGTTTTCACTCTAGATTTCTCCATCACCAATTCAAATGGCTAATGCACAGGAACAACAGTTGAATATACAAACATTGTCAACAAATGCAATGAGAAATACAAAAAAAGATGACATGATATAATTCACATATATGACGGTTGGCTAAACAACATGGCATTGCATAATTCACATATATGATGCCTTGCAACAAGATAGCATTGCATAATTCACATATATAATGTCTTACAACAAGATGGCATCGCATAATTCACATATATGGTAATTAGACACTAAACAGGTGGCATTCACACAAAGCATGTCTAAACTAAGCAAATGACATAGCAATGCAAGATACCATACGCACGATATGAGCAACATAACCCTGCCAAGTTAGAGCATGCACCTCGGGGGGGGGGGTAGGACTGGTCATCTGTCTCTGAATCCTCCTCCGAGGAGCTATCCGTAACCAGCAAGACATGTGCTTTGCCAGATAGCATTGTCTGCTCTGAAGACCTTGTTTCCACTTCAGATTTTTCCATGACCATGTCGAATGGCTGATGAACAGGAAGAGTAATTGAATGTACTAAAATTGTTGACAAATTTAACACATAATAAAAAAATGATGGCATGATATAATTCACATATAAGATGACTGGCTAACTAGGGTGTCATTGCAAAATTCACATATAAGATGCCTGGCTAAACAAGATGGCATTGCATGATTCACATATACGATAAAGAAACTAAACAGATGGCATTGACACAAAGCATGTCTAAACTAAGTAGATGACATATTTGATGTATACAGTAAGCAATGCAAGGCACCATATGCATGATATTACCAACATCAGCATGCCAAGTTAGAGCGAAGACCTCATGGGGTAAATAGGAGTAGTCTTATCCTCCTGAATCCCCCTCAGAACAGTTATCTTCCTCTTGATTACGATCTGAAATGGGTGGAGGGGGGGGGGGGGGCTGCCTTTGCGCCCACCATGGAGCGACGTCTGCATGAAATTTTACTGCCATGCAAGGCTCGTCTCGTTTTCTCTACATGTTCAGTTCCATTGTGTACAATAACTGACATGCATAGGAATAAAATATAGTGAGATTATGTAAGGAGTGCATGCACAAATCCAGAGTGATGGTAGCAAACCGTGCATAGACCCAAAACCAATGATAGCAGGCAGATAATAGCTTTAGTTAAAAAATACAGATAATGGCTCCTTTAATGTTTGTTTGCACCCAACATGAAACTCATAGTATACACCCGAGATTAACCAGATAGTAGACAGATAGTACTGATTGCTACCCCAATATGTACCCCACAACCATTTAAAAACTCAAGTTTTAGCATTAGTTTGGACATGACTCGGAGCCTAATAGGTGAACACGACGATAAAGTAGCATGTCGTCATATTAAGCGATGCATAACGTAAGCAGACACGGAAGAGTGCGACCTCTCTTGCGGACCCATGTAGTCCTCAAGGTCATCTGCTCATTTGATGATGGTAATGCAGTTGTCGTGGCTATCGGCGGCGGGAAAGAAGATCTAAGGTGGCAAAAGATAGTCTGGAGAGCGGACCCCTACTGTGGTGAACTCTTCTATCATTGGAGCAGATGAGTTGGGGTGGAACACAATGCAACAAGAGCAGGACAAACCACACAAGGTTTTCTTTGACACATATCTGTAACCGAAGTAATTGTGTAAGGGCTTGTTTGAATTTAAGGGTTCTAACAATGTAGGGATAGGAAATAGACAGGAATTGGATAGGAATGCAAAATAGAGAATTTAAAAACACAGGTGTCGGTGTCAAAACCGGTGGATCTCGGGTAGGGGGGCCCGAACTGTGCGTCTAGGCCGGATGGTAACAGGAGGCAGGGGACACAATGTTTTACCTAGGTTCGGGCCCTCTTGATGGAGGTAAAACCCTACGTCCTACTTGATTGATATTGATGATATGGGTAGTACAAGAGTAGATCTACCACGAGATCAGAGAGGCTAAACCCTAGAAGCTAGCCTATGGTATGATTGTATGTTGTGATTGTTGTCCTACGGACTAAAACCCTTCGGTTTATATAGACACCGGAGAGGGTTAGGGTTACACAAGGTCGGTTACAAAGGAGGAGATATCCATATCCGTATTTCCTAGCTTGCCTTCCATGCCAAGTAGAGTCCCATCCGAACACGAGACGAAGTCTTCAATCTTGTATCTTCACAGTCCAATAGTCCGGCCAAAGGATATAGTCCGGCTGTCCGGAGACCCCCTAATCCAGGACTCCCTCAGTAGCCCCTGAACCAGGCTTCAATGACGATGAGTCCGGCGTGCAGTATTGTCTTCGGCATTGCAAGGCGGGTTCCTTCTCCGAATACATCACAGAAGAATTTGAATACGAGGATAGTGTCCGACCCTGCAAAATAAGTTCCACATTCCACCGTAGAGAGAATAATATTTTCGCAGATCTAATTTGCTAGCTTGTTTTGGCAGCATGACGTTATGTCATGGCCCGGTGATTATTCGAACCATTCCTTTTAACCAGCCCCACACATAACGCGAGGCAGTTTTTCGACACGTCTTGTCAAAGCAGAGATCGTCCCCTTATTATGGGATTCTCATCAATACGGGCGTGGGTAACCCAACCACACCATCAATTACGGCGCTTGGGGGATAAGCGAGTTTTACCAGGCAAGTGTGGACGCTTAGCTTTGTCCGCCCATATAAAGGGATAAGGATTCACCTTTCTATCCACGCCTTCTTCCTCCTTCGCTCATCCGTTTTTGCACACTCAAACTCTAGCGCCCAAGTCCGCTCTTCCCACCTCAACCTTCTCCAATCATGTCCGGAGCGGGAGGCAGGTGGATGGTCTCCTCCGTCACGGAGGGAGACATCAAGAAGCTGCGCGGAGCCGGATACTTAGCCGCGAACATCGCGCATCGGCTACCCGCTGTGGGGCAGATCGTCCCTACCCCGGAACCTCACGATAGGGTAGTTTTCCTTCACCACTTCCTCAGCGGACTAGGGTTTCCCCTCCATCCATTCGTCCGTGGTCTCATGTTCTACTACGGGCTGGACTTTCATGATCTGGCCCCAAACTTCATCCTCAACATTTCGGCGTTCATCGTCGTGTGTGAGGCTTTCCTCCGCATCCGGCCCCACTTCGGCCTGTGGTTAAAGACCTTCAATATCAAGCCGAAGGTAGTACGAGGCCAACAAGTAGAATGCGGCAGAGCCATGGTGGGCAAGATGCCCAATGTCATATGGTTCGAAGGCTCCTTCATGGAGACAATAAAGGGATGGCAATCGGCGTGGTTCTACATCACCAAGCCATGCGACGCCAAATGGGCGGCAGCCCCTGAGTTTCGATCCAGATTCCCAACACGGCTCACTTCCTGGAAAGAGAAGGGCTTGTCGTGGGGTTCATCGGTGGAGCTAGATGGACTCCAGAAATGTATCTGGAGCATGGCGAGCAAGAAGCTCAAGCTTGTTAACATAGTCCAGGTTATGCTCATCCGTCGGATCCTCCCGTGTCAACAACGGGATTTTACCTTGTGGGAGTTCGACCTGGCCCAGCACCAGACTCTGAGCGAGCTCTTCGATACGACGCACAAGGACGTCTAGAAGGTGCTGTTCAAGGGCGCCGAGGTCCCCCCTTCTCTCGCCGAGGACCGCGGACTAAGCGCAAAGCGCCTAGTGCGTTCGGTGAGTTCAATACGTCCCGTAGGACATTTATTTTCCCTAGCTTAATTATGCGCGGGGTCTAATCTCCATGCCTTTGATAGAACTGGGTGGAGATGTCGGGGCGATTAACTGTCCGGCCCCTTTGCCCAAAGACACTGCGGGCGCTCTCCTGACGGAGATGCTGGCTCCGGCTCCTTACAAGGTGCCGGAGAAGACCAAGAAGGCCAAGGGAACCCGAAAGAGTTCCCGGCGCCAGGTGTTATCGGACTCATCGTCTGATAACTCTGCGGCACACTCTTCCCCCGAAGACGAGGAGGAAGAAGAAGATGCTCCCCCTCCAGGCGGGGGAGACAAGAAAAGGAAGGCCGCCCCAACTAGGGAGGCCGAAGGGTCCAAGAAGGAAAGGACTCTCCTTCCGGATAGTTCCACCGCCGCCGACAAAGGCGAAGACGAGTGGTTGCCCAGGGCCAAGCCCCCGTGGAGATCGTAAGTGTTCGGATACCAGAGTAACTCATAGAATTCCTTTGTCGCACTGTTTTTCCTAATGCCGAACATAATTACACAGGCCGCCACGAGCCAGTATCGATGTATCATCGGACGACTCCCTGGGCTCGTCGGACATGGATAGCGATCCAGTCCCGACCGCCACCTCCCCTCATCCTGCTGACGACGCCGAGGTGCTTTCTCAAGAGGCATCAGGTCGAGGGGAGACAGTCCTGGAGGCGCCTCAAGGCGACCTTCCGGACTCCGGGAGCCGAGGGGACGGGGCCCCTGAGAGCTCCGAGTTCGGCCCTCAGCCAAACACCGCGCCGGAACCTCCAGCGGTTCCAGGCTCGGGCAGGCGGCCTCCTCCTAAGAGGGGCAAGACGCCTGTGCCGGTGACCTCTGTCCATCCAGAGGCACCGGACAATCTGCTGGAAGTGCTTCGCAGCGCTTCCATCGACGAGGAGCACCGCACTATCATGAGTGCGGTGATCCAGAAGGTTCAGTCCGCCAAGAGTGGATTGACTGAAGCCTGTGCCAGCCTTCTAACAGGCTTTGAGGTAAGTGTTTTAAAATGTAGTAGACATATTACCGCATAAACAGTATCCCCTGATGCTTTGTTCGGTGTCCACAAAGAAAAGCCGAACAGAGGATCAAATAATGTCGCAGGAGTCTAATATAAGTATGTCAATATGCATATGCAGGCTTCGCTGTTGGCGTCCGCCGCACTGACTGCGGAGGTCGTCATACTGAAGCAGGACCTCGAGGGGTCCAGGAAAGAGCTCGGCCTTGCCAAGAGGCAGCTCGAGGAGAACAAGGGTAAGTAATACCCTGTCTATAGATATGTATATATAAAGAAGATGCGATTGCAAAATGATAGGATCAACGTATATTTGCCAGGGGCCACGACCGAGGTGGAGACCCTGAAGCAAGCGCTAACCAAGGCCGAGGATATAGCAGCCAAGGAGCGCACCGAGCGAGAGAAGCACGAGGCTCGGGTGGGCGAGGTGCAGGAAGAGCTCCAGGCTCTCGTGGCGAAGCACGAGGCGTTGGAGCTTGACTCAAAGACGCAGGAGTCTGAGCTTGCCGCGGCCCTCGAGAGCGCAAGAAGTGCCAAGGCCGAAGCCCAAAAGGCCCTCCAGGTGATCGACGCAATGAAGAAGATAGCGGCGGGTAAGGCTTTCTATATGCAAAGCAAGCATGTAATAGTAAATTACCGATTACTTACCCGAATCCGGAGCTCTCCAGGAGCATTCGCAGATTTGCCCCACAGTGTGTCCGATGCCACACAATTTTACCAGGCCGAGGATGGAAGCTCAACGGAGAAGCTGTTCTGGTCTCAGTATGCTGAGGCCGAACACCCGGTGCCAATGAGCGACCAGCTGAAGCAGATGGTCGAGCTACATAAGGCGGCCGATCGGGCCATGACGAGCTTTATAGTCCCGCTGTGGCCTGGCGATGCCCTTTCGAACAGCTTCTTCGGCCTGGTGAGGCGGCTTGTGGATGCCTGCCGGCGGCTGGAGGTCGTCAAGCGATCTGTCTGCATTGAAGGTGCACGCCGGGCTTTCGCCCGTGTGAAATTGCAGTGGGTCAAGCTAGACGTCGTGAAGCTGATCAAGGAGGGGCCCCGGAGTGCAAGGAGCACCGCCACCCGAGATGTACTACGAGGGTGTTCTGCCGGGTGCCCGTCTCATCGCGGATGAGTGTTCAAAAGATGTAATATTTGAATGAGACTTGCTCGTTTTATCCTGTATTTATGAAAACTTGTTTCATATGCGCTATGCAACGCTTGTTTGAATTTAAAATATTACCTTCTGTTTGGCTGTTTATCCAATCTGAGAGATGGCTAGTCCTTGGCTTCTGCCCCCATGCCACGAGTGCTGGGGTGTTCGGGATAAACCTGAGCACTCTTGTTCCCATGTTTGGGTCCTTCGAGGGAGGTGCTCAGCACAGCGAACAAGGCAACCTGACATATAATGCTTTATCACTCTCACTTAGCCATAGAATTCTATAATTTTAAATTTCGGTGAAGCCCCTAGTATTCGGAAGGCCGAATTTGGGGCGCGATACACGCCTTTAAGCCGGACAGGGGCGGCCCCTCGCTCTAAGAGGCATAAGTCTTTAGGGACTCGAAAACCTCGCCGAACAGCAACCAGTCTCTCGCCTTATCATGACAGTCAGTTTTACCTTTCTCTACTGAGGTGCTGAACCCAGCAGAACCGGGGCACAATCGTAGTAGTTCTCCTAGCGCTACCTTAGCCGATAGAGCGGAACGTAAGGTACCAAAACATAGGAGCCGGGCAAACCCAACATTTGACCAAAGACATGATTCGGAGCTGATGCATATAATGCTATAAGTTCAGGGTGCCACACTTGTGAAAGTGTTCGGACTTGTCACACCATATTGTGAGGTACGTAAGCCCCTGGTGTATTAGCCGTACCAAGGTGTACGGTTGCAAGGCGTCATTAATGAACACACACACACACACACACACACACACACACACACACATATATATATATATATATATATATATATATATATATATATATATAACAAGAATGCAATAATAGTCGTAATGTCATGCATTATTTATTAAAAAATTGCGTTAAAGCAGAGTGATACAGATAGTGCGATAAGCAAAGAGTAGGACTATGTCCCTTCCAAGGGCAAGCTAAGGAATGATATGAAATCGAACATTTCGCTCGTTACTGTAATCAACCTGGGAATTCCGTGGTATGACGTAGCTGTCTGCCTCCTTGGTTGCTGCATCAAGTGTTCGGTAATAGTGCTGCCGGACAGTGTTTCCAGAGATTAAGGTCCTGAAAAAAAGAAAAATAACCAAACGGGAAGCCCCTAGTGCGGTTTAAGCCGCGTCTTGGGGCGTGCCGCAGTTGTGCCCCCCTCCCCATCTGTGCCCATGGTATTTTAATGTGTAATTATGTACGCGCGACATGAGTTTCGCCGCTGGGCTGGGATTGGGGTGGCCGCCGTATTGCTACGCGAGCTCAGATCGCGCCAGGTGGTCTATTTGCCGATTGCTCCGAGCGCGCTTTGAAGGTGTCCGGGCTTTGAAACGCCGAACTAGTTGATTGCCTTGAGAGGCTGCTTTGCGCTTCTGCTGCGAGGGCTGCGGTGTGCTCCTCTGTTCGGAGAGAGCGCTCTGTGTTTCCATTTACTGTAATAACTCCGCGAGGTCCTAGAATCTTGAGCTTGAGGTATGCATAATGCGGTACCGCATTGAATCTAGCAAATGCGGTTCACTCGAGCAACGCGTGATAACCACTGCGGAACGGGACTATATTGAAGATTAACTCTTCGCTTCGTAAGTTATCCGGGGATCCAAAGACCACTTCCAGTGTAATTGAGCCTGTGCAATGGGCCTCTACACCTGGAATGACGCCTTTAAAGGTCGTTTTTGTGGGTTTGATCCTTGAGGGCTCTATACCCATTTTGCGCACTGTGTTCTGATAAAGCAGGTTCAGGCTGCTGCCGCCATCCATAAGGACTCGAGAGAGGTGAAATCCGTCAATGATTGGGTCTAGGACCAATGCGGCTAATCCGCCATGTCGGATACTAGTGGGGTGGTCCCTGCGATCGAAGGTGATCGGACAGGAGGACCAAGGGTTGAACTTTGGGGCGACTGGATCCAACGCATATACATCCCTGAGCGCACGCTTCCGCTCCCTCTTGGGGATGTGGGTTGCGTATATCATGTTCACCGTCCGCACTTGCGGGGGAAACCTCTTCTGTCCTCCAGTGTGCGGCTGCCGGGGCTCCTCCTCGTCATCGCTATGCGGCCCCTTGTCATTGTTTTCAGCAATTAACTTGCCGGCCTGCTTGAACACCCAACAATCCCTGTTGGTGTGATTGGCTGGCTTGTCTGGGGTGCCGTGTATTTGACACGAGTGATCGAGTATACGGTCCAGGCTGGACGGACCCGGCGTACTTTGTTTGAATGGCTTTTTCCGCTGACCGGGTTTAGAGCCTTTGAATCCGGCATTGACTGCCGTATCCTCAGTATTTTCGCTGTTAATGCGGCACTTATGTTTGTTGCAACGTGACCTGCTATTGCCGTCCTTGGTATCTGAGGTACCATGGTTCTTTGATATGTTATTACTGCGAGCCAGCCAGCTGTCTTCTACCACACAAAAGCGGGTCATGAGCGTTGTGAGAGCTTCCATAGATTTCGGCTTTTCCTGACCAAGGTGCCGGGCTAGCCACTCATCTCGGATGTTGTGTTTGAAAGCCGCTAAGGCCTCCACATCCGGACAGTCGACGATTTGATTTTTCTTTGTAAGGAACCGAGTCCAGAATTACCTGGCCGACTCTTCTGGCTGCTGAATTATGTGGCTCAAGTCATCGGCTTCTGGTGGTCGCACATAAGTGCCCTGAAAGTTGTCAAGGAATGCGGCTTCCAGATCTTCCCAACAGCTAATGGAGTCCGCTGGCAAGATGTGAAGCCAATGCCGCGCTGGACCTTTGAGCTTTATTGGGAGGTATTTGATGGCATGTAAGTCATCACCGCGGGCCATGTGGATGTGGAGGAGGAAATCCTCAATCCATACTGCGGGATCTGTTGTGCTGTCGTATGATTCAATATTTACAGGTTTGAAACCTTCTGGGAATTGATGTTCCATTACTTCGTCTGTGAAGCATAAGGGGTGTGCGGAGCCTCTGTATTGGGCTATATCGCGACGCAGCTCAAATGGGTCTTGCCCGCTGTGTTCGGCCCGGCCGGATGTCCTTTTACTTAATCCGGTGTGACGTTTATCGTCTCGCAGAGTGATGCGCCGTTGTGATCCGTAGATCGATCTTGCATGCTTTTCTTTGTCCTCCAATAGGTCTCACAGGTCTGGCGTATCTCCCCATGCCATTTTATTTGAATGGCATCGGGGTGGAGGCTGAGCTTTTGGCTGGAATGCCTCTCTATCGCGGCCACGAGGTGTCCGATCAGCCGTATCATACGCTTCTTCCTCCAGTCGGGGTAGTAACCTGCACTTTGGGTAATTCTTGGAGGGGCGCTCGAGTTTATATTCCTCGGCCGCGAGGATTTCAGTCCATCTGTCCGCTAGCAGATCTTGATCAGCTTGAAGCTGTTGCTGCTTTTTCTTTAGGCTATTTGCCGTGGCCATAAGCCGGCGCTTGAAGCGCTCTTGTTCGATGGGATCCTCTGGTACGGCGAATTCACCATCGCCGAGGCTTGCCTCGTCTTCGGAGGGGGGCATGTAATTGTCATCCTCCTCCTCTCTGTCTGTCGCTCTCTAAGGAGAGCTAGCTCCTTCATCCTCCTGCTCTTAATCTTGCTGGAGGGGGTTGTTGTTGTCTTCGGCACTATCCGGAGTGTTATTATCTCCTGTGCCGGTATCACGACTTTTGCTTTGGCAGGACTTAGAGCAGTGCCGCTGATGTTGGCGCTTGGGTTGCTTCTTGGAGGGGTCATCCTCCGCTATCTCGTCGCCATTGCCTTCGTTGGGTGTATCCACCATGTATATGTCATATGACGAGGTGGCTTTCCAGTGCCCTATAGGTGCTGGTTCATGTTCATCTCCTACATCGTCGTCCATACCGTCGATGTCTTCGGAGTCGAAGTCGAGCATGTCGGTTAAATCATCGACAGTGGCTATGAAGTGGGTGGTGGGTGAGCGTCGAATTTCTTCGTCGTCCGCATCCCAATCCTATTGGCCATAGTCCCGCCAGGGCTCTCCTGACAAAGAGAGAGACCTTAGTGAATTCAGAATGTCGCCGAAGGGCGAGTGCTGAAAGATATCCGCGGCGGTGAATTCCATGATGGGCACCCAATCGGATTCGATTGGGAGGGGCGCGGATGGTTCGGAGTCCGAAAAAGAGTCCGACACCTTGGAGTCACGGGCTGTGCAGAGGATTAGGCTGGTGTTCAGCTCGATCGCCCTTGAGACTGCAGCCCCTGAGGCGGTGTCTAACCACCAGTCCTCGATTGGCGCAGTTGGCTCCGAGCTAAGGGTCGGAGCTGATGCGGGCGCGGCCTCTGGGGTACTGTTCGGCAGCAGAGCTAGGTCATACCCATCGTGACAATGCGGTGCGCCCGGCTGTGGCTCGAATCCGTCGAAGATCAAGTCTCCGCGGATGTCGGCTGTGTAGTTCAAACTTCCAAATCTGACCTGATGGCCAGGGGCGTAGCTTTCAATCTGCTCCAGATGGCCAAGCGAATTAGCCCGCAGTGCAAAGCCGCCGAATACGAAGATCTGTCCGGGGAGAAAAGTCTCACCTTGGACCGCATCGCTATTGATGATAGTAGGAGCCATCAAGCCTAACGGCGACGACACAGAGGAACTCTCAATGAAAGCACCAATGTCGGTGTCAAAACCGGCAGATCTCGGGTAGGGGGTCCCGAACTGTGCGTCTAGGCCTGATGGTAACAGGAGGCAGGGGACACAATGTTTTACCCAGGTTCGGGCCCTCTTGATGGAGGTAAAACCCTATGTCCTGCTTGATTGATATTGATGATATGGGTAGTACAAGAGTAGATCTACCACGAGATCAGAGAGGCTAAACCCTAGAAGCTAGCCTATGGTATGATTGTATGTTGTGATTGTTGTCCTACGAACTAAAACCCTTCGGTTTATATAGACACCGGAGAGGGTTATGGTTACACAAGGTCGGTTACAAAGGAGGAGATATCCATATCCGTATTTCCTAGCTTGCCTTCCACGCCAAGTAGAGTCCCATCCGGACACGAGACGAAGTCTTCAATCTTGTATCTTCACAGTCCAACAGTCCGGCCAAAGGATATAGTCCGGCTGTCCGGAGACCCCCTAATCCAGGACTCCCTCAACAGGATTTCTGCCAATCTGGGTGTTTGATTCACAAGAATTGGAAGATCACAGGATGTAAAGAAGCATGGTGAGATTAAGTCAAACCACAAGAAAATGTACGGTTATAATGCTATTATGCTACTATCTCTTAGTCTTGTGCTTCATGAAAGGGAATTTGAAAAGGAGGACAAGTGGAAATTAAAATTCCTACGGTTTTTATTTCAAGGAGACACTGAAGGAACAAATCCTACATTTTTCCTTTTCTCCATTCCTTTGAACCAAATTCATGAATAGTAGTACCATAGGAAAGTTTCCAATTCCTATGTTTTTCCTTCACTTTTCCTTTCAAGCACTGGCAATTCTAGTATGCAGGCTTGAGCAAGGAAAAGCCTACACTCAAAAAATCTTTTTGTGCTGCTTCTATTACTTTGGACCCACGCCACTGTCCTACTATCTCAACTCCCAGGCCCATCGACAAATGCACAGCTCAAATGCGTAGTGATAAATAATGATGGCTTTCAAGAGAGTCCATCACAGATAGCTAAGTTGCCTGGTACCTCAATGCTTGTCATATAGCAGGATAAAATAATCGTATTTCACGTTACTACGTGTGCTCAGTGGACAATATATATAACATGTAGAGTAAAAAAGAGATGCAACAAGTGTACAACCTCTTTGGCGAAGCCATGTCGATCTCAGCATGATTGGGTTGGTCGGTGTGGATGCTCCAACTGACTTGACTGTCGAAGGAGGGGAAGAAGATCTTAGGCGTCTGGAGATGAAGCCCGGGGTACTGTTTCGCTGTGATGGAGCGTTTCGTCGTTGGAGCAGCTCCGGTGAGTTGTACGACGTCGAGGCTGAAGCAGGACAAGAGAGACAACGTTAACCTGAGTGGAATTCTAATATAATCTCCAATAGATGACGTAAAATACATAACCACAAGGTTCTAGATGTAAAATACATCAGCCGCTCATCTCTGAACTTAACTGTCGAACTAAATTTAACTGTCGAAACTGAACTTAACTGTCGAAACTAAATTTTGCTGTCGAAACTGAATTTGACTGTCAAAACTGAACAGACTAGTAGCAGAAAAGCAGTAGCAGTAGGAGCAACGCGTATGAGAGCCGAGGCAGCTGGTCATGTAGCAGCATCAGGTGAGGCTACCTTGAGTCGCCAGCCACCACTGGCCAAACAGTCGCCCCCTGCCGCCCATGGCCGGCGGTGCACCGCCCCGCCCGCCCTGAAACCACTCCCCACGGCCAGTCCGCCGCTGCCCCGGCCATCCCTCTAGGCCACCCGTGCCGAGCTTTTTCTCCGGCGACCTCCACGCCACCGCCCCACCACCGCCGGCGACCACCGCCCCTACCCTAAACCCTAAGATAGATAGTGGGGTACCTCTCCGGTGAGCCCCCCTCCCCGCTGCGGCTGGTTCTTCCTTAACTCCGACAAGCCCCCCCTGAAAATCGACTGACCCAAAAGTCGATTCAGTCGACTGAAGTGTAGCTAAATCGGAGCAACATCGCAAGCAAGAGCAAGAGCAAGAGCGAGAGCAGCAACGGGAGCAAGAGCAAGAGCAATAGCAAGAGCAGACCAAGCAGGGGACCGAGAGCAAGAGGACATTAGTAGCGCGAGCGAGAGCTAAAGCAGCATCATCTCCTACTGATGTGGACATCGCCGCCGAGGGAGCGACGCCGTGGAGGAAGTGGCCGGCGACGCCGCCATGGATGGAGCCGTGCCGTGTCGGCTCGGGACTGAGCGCTGGCAGCACCGTGAGATCAAATCAAGAAGAAAATGCGGCGATTAGTGTACAACCTCTTTGGTGGCACCGATTAGGCCTCCGCTTCATCCGAGGAAACAGTGATGATGATGCTCTTCCGATGGTGCAGGTGAGGACGATGGTGTGGGAATGGAGGTGGCGCGAAAGACGAGGGGAACGTCGGGGCAGCTCCTTGGAGGTGGAGGACGGGGTGGCTGAACCGGCGAGACAATGAGATCGACGATGGATCCTCATCCGGTACGGTGGATGAGGGATGTCGAGGTGTTGCTGTGGACGACATCGTCGGGGAAGAGGCTCCGGCTGGGTGGCAGACGGAGGAGGGTGTGGGGCTTCGCGGGTTTTCACGGCCTCGATGTACGAATGGGTGGGCTGATGGGGTGGGAGTGGGGAACCATGGCTTAAGGACCCGCTTGTCCTAAATGGTGGGTAAGTTACGGTAGTACCCCCACCGATTTGTGCTAGGCGATTTTTCGGTTTAGGGGTATCACGGGCATTTCGCGTGTTGGGATTTTGCAGGAGGTGGGAGTTTTCGCACACGTTGTAATTTTGGGATAGCAATGCGCGTGTTGAGATGGAGGGAGTTTTCGGAGCACAACGAGACAAATAAGTATCTTAAATATTTCGGGGTAACAAGGCGCGGGTTGAAATTTTTAGACGAGCCTAATGTGTACTGTACCAAATCAATTTGCACTTCCGTCGACAAAAAAAAATCAATTCGCACCACACAAGAGAGTCTAGTCCTATATACCACCGCTTCAATATGAACTAAATTTGAATTCGTTTCTCTATTTGAATAAGATCCGCAATAATGATTGTTGTGAAGTCAAACCATTTGAATTTGTTTCTCTATTTTAATAAGATTTACAATCATCATTATTGTCAAGTTAAACCATCGTTTGTGTATTATCTTCACATCACACCACATGATTACTGTCGAGTAAGATATGAACTATGTGTACTATATGAACTCGAACTCGATTTTTTGAATCCACTTTATGTTGATTTCTAATCGCAGTACATTTCAAGCTCTAGCTAGATCTTCATAATCTAAACCCTGTCTCATATGTATAATATGTTTATCACATAATGTATGGTGCCCCCTACTCCTACAAGTATTTAGATGTGAGTTGCAAACGCCACACATTACCACAAATTCAAATAAAATATGTGATTGTTCGATATATAGTATTGTTTAGATTGTTCGATATTTAGTTGTAAGCTGCAAACGCCACACATTATCACAAATTCAAATAAAATGTGAGATTGTTTGATGTATAGTATGGTTTAGATTGTTCGACATTTAGCTGTGAGTTGCAAACGCCATGCATTATCACGTTATGTTATAACATGTGCAAAACCACAACACGCGTATCATCGCTATATTCATGCATGCATATGTTTATAACACTATGATCTCCTATTCAAATATATGAATCCACTTTCACATCAAATTATCATCTTTGTTAGTCTCTTACACCCACACAATCCTCTAACCTTTGTAGCTAGCATTAACTTTCACTCGTGCATGCACACGCCCTCCTCGCACTCCCCCTCCCTCAGCATTCTATCCATCGCACACATTCTTTTTTAGGTCGTTCTCCCATAGTCTCCACAACTCCTTTCCGACACACACCGATCGATAAACCTCTCCATCGATGTCTGCCTACAACATACACACGCACCTTCCATGTCCTCCTTTCCGTGTCCATGCCTCGTGTCTCTCATACGGTCCCACACACGTGTAAACTCTCGCCCCTATTTTCATCGATCTCACAATCGCACACTCCTCCCCCTATCTAGCTAGTAGCTTGGCATCTGGCACCACCTCCTAGCTCCATTCTCACTGTCTATCTGTCTCGCTGGGCCTTATTTGCCTCTAACAATGGATGTACATCGACTGATCTTCCTCTATACATATAGCTAGCTAGGTCCTTATAACTCGTTTTTCCCACGCGTCGATCGACCTACCTCATTAGTTATGTTTCTCCCTTCCTTCGACAAACAACAATTGATCTACCGATCTAGTTGGTTTGCTTACCAAACACATGGTTCCCCTTCATCATCCATGCATGCGTCCCGACACATCTATCACGCACAGACACACACAGAAACACATCCCTACTCTTATTGATAATATTGCAGTTCTACCTTCAATTTGTCCAGTAGGCCTCTCCCACCATCTTCGAGAAGCAACTCCATCACCCATCCAACACTCTACCCCTCTCCCTCCCCCCTCTCTCTCCTCTCTCTCTCTCTCTGTCCAACCTATTTCCTGTCCTTCAGTTATGTATGGATGTCAGCTGATCTCCCTCAAGACATAGCTGGGTCTCTCCTTCTCAACACATATATGAGTCATTCTACCTCTCTAGTTAGGCCTCTGCCTCCCCCTCCTCCCCCCACACACTGATACATTGAGCGCTCTAGTCATGTCTCCCTGCCACACACAAACTTGCCATGTGCCCTCCGACGTTCCGGTAGGTTAGTCGCCCTATATATTTGACCCGCACACACACAATTTTGATGGCTCTCTTCATCGATCTCGCACCCACCCACTTGATCCTCTCTTCGACTCTGTCAATATATATGACCCCTCCCTCTCTTCTCATGGATCGCCCCCTTTATATATGATATCTATAGGCCTCTATTTCACACACATTGCATGTGTCAAATTTTTGATGTGTCATGAACGCACACGCCATCTATCTAGGTTTGTATCTCTCTCACACACACCCATGTAGATGGGGGACGTGCACGAAGAGAAGAGGTGCACGCACGTCACTCGT
Source organism: Triticum aestivum (assembly GCF_018294505.1). Taxonomy (NCBI): domain Eukaryota; kingdom Viridiplantae; phylum Streptophyta; class Magnoliopsida; order Poales; family Poaceae; genus Triticum; species Triticum aestivum. The sequence goes on from NC_057803.1 coordinate 518,829,244, forward strand.
ACTCCCGTCTCTTTCCCTACCACACCCGCGCATGTACATTGTGGAGCTCATTTCTGTACGAAAAGGCTGCCCACGTGGTAATTTGACACGTGTACTAGTTGTCAACTTGATGGAGGATCGTCAACCACGGGTGAACAAAGAAATTGCGACTTGACGCATTATGTTAAAAAAGAGGCAAACCATGTGGGGCCTACCTTAGAGGCAATGCTCTATACACTTAGGATGCTCTGTGAGTATTACTTTTGATGTGTCCCATCAACTCGTAGAACGAGGATAAGCTTGCTTAGTACACCGTCTCCCCCGCCCACGGGCGTGGTGGCTCGCAGGACGAGGTGAGCTTGCTTACTATGCCTTACGCCCGCTCCCTCGCCCACACGCGCGGTGGCTCATAGGACGAGGAGAAAATTTTACTACTCCCTCCGTGTACTCCTGGTCCCTACCTTGATTAGAGAGATTATCATATTATTTGGAATATTAGTCCTTTAGTAGATTTCAATATGAACTACTAGTACATACTCCAAACACTGATGTATATACATGTATTTTAGAGTGTAGATTCACTCATTTGCTCCGTATGTAGTCAATATTGAAAAGGACGTAATAGTACGCACTCTCCCTCGCCCACATGGTGAACATGCAGCAATTCATTCGGTCTCATATAGCCAGAATGATATATACTGCAGTACCATTATTGCTCGGCTTCCCGAAGAGGCGGAGAGCCAATCGCAAGGTTAATATTTTGGAGATGCCAAGCGCAAGGTTTATAGGAGAACGAGTAGTAGTAGTACTTGTAGTATGTACCAGTGGTACGTACTGTACGAGGAAGAAGGCAACACGATGTATGTTTTGCGTGACAGTCTCTTCTTACAGGACGTGCTAGACATAGTGGACCTCATTATTGCTATGGGACTACTCCTTATCATAGATGGAACGATTCAGAGTGGTGGGCAGCGGGCATAATTCGGAGCTGCTTAGGCTAGTCATAGTGGGAGTAACTTATGTAGTAACATGACACATCCCAAGACAAATTTGCTTATGTGGCATGGAGTTAATGAGGGAAGAGATGCTTGTGGTAACATAATATTTTACTGTAACATAACACACCCCGAGGTAAAATGAGTCTATGTCTCAATTAATGAAGGTTTGTATGTTACCATCTATATGTTACTACCCATTATGAAGGTAGTCACATGGACTAGTAACAAAAGCATGTTACTAGTCTAAGTTACTCCCCACTATGACCATCCTTAGTCTTAAACCCCATGAAGAAGTCCCATCGAAAGGAATAGCCATCCTCTACCCGTGCTCCTATGTAAAATGAGTAAATGAGACAAAAAGAGAAAGAGACAAAGTAAAAAAAATCACCAGCCTTAGATCCATCCCTATTGTATCGGTGAATGATATTTCTATGTCATGATTGACATGGCTATATTATTAACCATGCTAAGGAGGTAGAAGCAGATTTTTATTTATTCGCGGAGGTAGCAGCAGATGGATATTCAATGAGGAGTGAAATGATGGCTGCTTCCTTGGTCGAACATAGAGAACGGTGGGCCTCGTGATTTCACGGCTTATTAGTCATTATTACTGCCTATACTCTTTGCCCATATATAATAATCACGTGGTAGTACAGTAGTGGGCTATACTTTTAATAACCATGCTCGAAGAGAAGAGGTGCACGCACCCACGCACATAGTGTACTAGTAGCGCTCTTCGCGTCTTCCCCAACCACACGTGACACGGTGGAGCTCATTTCTGTAAGATGATGTAGCCCACGTGATAATTTGACGCGTCTAGTAGTAGTTACTCACTTATAAATAATGGAGGGTCGGGAACCACGCATGAACGGTGCCACGTCATTTATAAATAAAGTTTTTTTCTTCAGTGGCACATACACAATATAAATAGGTTCATATGGAGGCATTGTTGGCACGTCCCAATCAGGGGTCCCCGCCATTCTCTCTCACAAAGCCGGTGAGGTTGCCTTCGTCCCTTGCTCACTGCCACGACATGTGCAGTTGCCGCCTCCCGCCGCCCTCCTCTAGGTTGAGCTACGTCCTGACATCCCTCAGGTACAACTTCCTTTACAACCGGCTTGCACCACTGCTCCAGCTGCCCACATCACTCCATGTGGATATTTTTCTACTTCTTTGCCCACACATACCTCTACTGGCTTCTACGTACTATATTTGTGATGAGTTTATGTCTCATCAACTAGTCCGAGTAATCTTATTCTAATCACGCTTCTTCAATTTCTTTGCCACAGGGATGCTCATCTCGATTTTGGTGAAACTGCACAAAATGATCCGATGGTTAAAGGGTTGCAAACTTCATTTCTTCGGAAGCTCCAACGTTGCCAGCAAATTAAAGCCTGGTTGGGGTTTACGGTTCAAGGGCTAGGGACTGCATGGATCATTTTTTCTTTAGCTGTCTCTGTTCCAAAATAAGTGTCAACTTTAGTAGTAGTACAACTTTGTACTAAAGTTTGCATAAAGTTGAGACACTTATTTTGGAACAAAGGGAGTATATATTGGCTATGATCTGTCAATCATTGAGATGCAATAGCATGCATGTTATTCTCCTTTGTATTTGATGAAATGTTGCAACGGGCAACCTTGGACGGAAGATACATGAAACGGAAGATAGGAGCTTCATAGCATTGTACAAATTTATCTCGCTGATAAATTACAGTACGTACTATACTAGTACTATGTAAAGAGTTAGGTATCGCACGGTGTCCAGAAAATATGGTGATAATGTGAGGTGGGCCATGTAATCCCTGAGCCTGCGTGTTTTCACTGCTCTCGTACTCCTCCGCTGTAAGAATGGAGAAAATTGTAATCTAGTAGTACCTCCTTTCGCCGAAAGCGTGGGACATCCAGTAGTCCTACCACCTCAGTAATAATGACCAATGAGCCGTCAAATCACATAGACCCAGCAGTAAGTTGGACGGACGAAGCAACCATCACTCTTGAACCTGCTTCTCTCTTCAACGCAGGCGCCAGTGAGAGGTCGCGTCCGCTCTGCCCAAGCATGAATGCGGCACCAATTCTTTGGAGCGGCGCTGACCGTTTCAGGTGGGAAGCGTGCGCGGGCGATGGAGGGGCTTTGGGTGGGCCAGGCTGATCAGGAGTGGGCGTGGCAGCGGTCCGCCTGTCCCGACTGGACACCCGGAAACGAGAGGATGCACCGACTATCGCGGCTAAATCATACACTACACACCATCTCTCTGTAGGAGTAGGTCAATGCGTCGCTCTCTCTAACACACACATGCTATTAAACACACACACACACACACACACGCACACGCACACACATGTTCATAGAATAGGAATATCACGTGAGTTACTTAGGGAGCGTTTGGATCCTTAGCAAGAACAGTTTATAGCCCAGCTGGGCAAGGTTAGGCATTTGGAGGTGTTAAAATATGTTAGCTTTTGTGGGCCAGCTAGCTTGGGTGGGCTAGAAAAACCTTGCTAGCTCAGGAGAGCCAGATCGGCTCGCTTCTGACGGCAAACTTCGCGTACTACCTCCGTCCTGGTTTATTGGTCCCCATTGTATTTCATGTCAAATTTTGACCATAGGTTGAACTAAAAAAATGTTCATGCATGTCACAAAAAATTATATTAATTTGTATTTCGCGTACTAACATTTTTCTTATTAATTTGTTTGTTTCACCCTCTGACTGGTGGGACCCAACGTACTACGTGGAGAGAGGTAAGGTGACTAAGGCTGCATTATTTCTGTACTACCAACACTGCTTTAAATCCCAAAAGACCTTACCACCAAAGGCACATGACATGATTATGATTTGAATCCCAATGACTCCCACGCAAAAAAATCATGGCATGCTTGTCACATGAATGCAGGAATGTATATAAAGGTTACTTTCCTCTCATTAAAAATAACGTGAGGGTGGTGTAGCTGGTTAGCCTGTTCGCTCATCAAACTAGAGGTCTCGGGTTCGATAACCACACTTGAGCATAATTTTGCTTTTGTTCGACTTCTTTCTTCCACCCAATGATAGGTAGGCCCCGCATGACAGAGAGAGAAAGTGATCTGGGGCGGTGCCAGGAGGATTCTTTGACTGGTCAAAATGGATGGATACGGAGCTATACGATCTCGGCCTCGGCGCTTGTTTTCTAGGGTTTGCACTCTTCACACTCTCTCTCCACTATATATATACACGCTGGAGCCTCAGCGCTTGTAGTTTCTCTCTTCACACTCTCTCACCCTCTCCAGATCTAAACAAGACTTCACTGGCCTCTCTCTCTCTCCCCTCACTGCTGGTCAAAGAGACGATAGGATCCGTCTGCCGGGAAGGGAAGGAGGCTTAACGTTTTCGCCGTCGGTGAGGGAGGGAATCCACTACCGAAGCAACTGTTCTCTTTCACCCAGCGGCAGCGCGGGAGGGCCACCGACCCCTTCTTCCTCGCCGTCGTACATAGTGTGGGCAGAACGGCCTCCGGTCGCCCATTGAACCACACCCCAAGAACCTTAAGGTATAATTTACTTATTCCACATGCATTGCTCTAGCTGCATGTGGGATTTTTTCGCTTCTGCACTCGAATCTTGGTGTTGGATCAAACAGGAAAGTAGTGGGGAAAGTTGCATAGCATGAATCTAGGACGTGGTTCAAAGAGGAAAGGAATGGGGGGAAGTAGTGGGGATATTTGTATCGCATGAATCTAGGACGTGGTTCAAAATGGAAAGGAAGGGGGAAAGTAGTGGGGAAAGTAGCATAGCATGAATCTAGGACGTGGTTCAAAGGGGAAAGGAAGGGGGGAAAATACTAGTACATACTGGCTATCCAACACCTACATTGGTCGAAAAGGCAAAACAATGACAAACGCAGTACGCACATCTATAACAAACTGATCTTTTTGTTTTGTGGGACAAGGCTATAGAGTTTTAGCAGGACTAGATTTGATGCGCTCACATAGGGAAAGGTGTCTAAAGATAACAAAACTGGGACCAACACAAATATGCTCCTTGGTTGTTTGTTCTTTGTTGCAACAGACTGTGCATCACCCTTCATACATCGGTAGATGCACATGGTGATGGTGAGTCCATTGTCCCATACAACTCTTTACCTGTTGTTAATCTAAGGCCCTGTTTGGTTAAAAAGTCCTAGGACTTTTTTTAGTAAATAAAAAGTCCCTAGTCCCTACCTACTTGGTTCCAAGGACTATACATGGACTAGAGGTTGTTAAATGACATGCTAAAAGTCTTATCTACTTCACCTCGTTGCTATTGTGACCTTTTGTTGCACTGCACAAAATACTTTTGTTTTAAGAGTGTTTTGTGAAGTTCAACCAAAATGTCACACCGACAACGTTGCTTGATCTTAGTGGAACTGCACAAGAGGAGATCTTACTTCCTATCCGTATTGGAAAATCTGGTTCAGATCTTCTTCTTGTGAGTTGTTTGAATTCTGCGTCATGAGAGGTCAGTACTAGCCTTTTTTTCACATGATTGCACAGTGTGCTTTCATATGTTGTGCTACTTGTACGGTAATGTTGCTTGATTTTAGTGAACTGCACAAATGGAGACAAGACTTCCAATCTGTATGTGCACCGTAATATCCCATTGAGGTAAGATGAGGATATTGCACAACTTTTGGCCTGTATTTTGCCACTTTCATCAGAAAATTAATGCCATAGTTTAGTGCTATACTTGTGCTCCCTAATTGACATGCCAAATCTTACATTGAAGGCGAAGCTTGTTTGTTATTGAACCAAGTGATGAAGGGGAATAAAAAGCAGAAGAAAAACAAAAATCAACTCCCGGTGCTGTAATGAAGCACTGGAACTGTGATGACACAAGTAATGATATAGTTTTGCATCTTAATTTATTGCTATGGCTGGACGAGCAATTGTTTTGCCACTGATTTGATGCCACTCTTAATGTAATATGTAATTATCTCTACTTGTGCAAATAGGGATCTTCTTTGAAGATACCATATATTTTAGTGGAACTACACCACAAGATGTTGGAAACATTAAACTAATCTAGGAGTATATAGTAAGCATGGTAACCACAATAGATAACAATAGATGGTTCCGAAGAAGTGCTTGATCTGTATGCTCTACACAATAAGCCTCCTGACAAAGGTTGTTACTCCCCACGGATTTCGAGCTTTGTCATCTCTATTGGTGTTGTGCTACTGTTTAGATACTGTCATGAGAAAGTGGTATTGTCCTTGAGAAGTGCTTCATCTGTGCTGTTTTAAATATTTCCTTTCCTTTTTTTCAAGCAAACAGGGATGCTAGCATTTAGTTGTCCTCTTGTCTTTGCACAACAGGATCATCCTCCTCTGAAGAAGAATATGGAGTACGTGAAGTGACTAGTTCCGATTATGCTAGGATGAAGAAGCCCTATCTATCTTCTGATCAGAAGGAGCAGTTGAAGGATGGTTACATTACTCCCCACAAGACCAAACTAACTTCATCTCGAAAGGACTGACATATCTCCATCTTTTTTCTGTGACGCGCAAGTACAATGTTGTTCTAGGATTCTTTCATGTGAGTTCCATTTTTTTAAAGTGTGCTCTACATGGACCATGTAGGTGCCTGTTTAAACTTTCAATTCATAGTACAATTTTCTTTATACTAATCACTTATTTTGTATTTGTACAAACAGGGGTGCTCAGCTTGATTTCAATGGTAACTGCACAAAATGTTCATGAATACATCGAATCATTCATTTCTACCATAAGAAAGGAGGTGCCGATATGTTCAAGGCGTTGCAACATATAAAGGCAAAATCATAAAAGCTACACGCGAATTTGGTTGATTTTGATGGAACTGCACAAAAAGAACAGCTGGTTTATTTAGCACGAGGTGCCATGTCAATGTACGAACTGATGGAAAACCCTGCCCATTCCACAATCGTAGGCATTTGATATTTTGGAATGGGAAAACCTTGTCAAAGGTAATGGGACAACCTTGTCAAATTTTGCTCATTGATGTCAGCAAGAAGACATGCGTTTGATATTTTCAAATGGGACGCCCTTTGCTGTCAGCAGAATCGATCGATTTTTATTTATTGTTTAGTTGTGAAGTAAATATTGGCTCTGACATCTGAATTGCTGAGATGCATAATCATTGATTGTTTTGAATGTTCTCTATGAATTGCCAGGCCTGTGTGTTTGATTGCAATGTACAGGAACGCTAAAAAGGAGCTCAAAATCTTTGTACTCCCTCTGTTCCTTTTTACTTCGCATATTAGATTTCTATCAACTCAGTTGATTTTACATTGTGAATGTAAAATACTTTTTTCTAAAAGATTGGTCAAACTAGAGATACTTTGACTACAGACAAAACTTGTATACAGACTAAAAAGGACCTGATGGAGTACATGTGAAACTGCTGCAAACGAGGTGATGGATACGTCTCCGTCGTATCTACTTTTCCAAACACTTTTGCCCTTGTATTGGACTCTAACTTGCATGATTTGAATGGAACTAACCCGGACTGACGCTGCTTTCAGCAGAATTGCCATGGTGTCAATTTTGTGCATAAATAAAAGTTCTCGGAATGACCTGAAAATCAACGGAGATTATTTTCGAAATATATACAAAATATTGGAAGAAAGATCCATGCCAGGGGGCCCACACCCTGTCCATGAGGGTGGGGGCGTGCCCTACCCCCCTGGGCGTGCCCCCTGCCTCGTGGGCACCCTGATGCTCCACCGACCTCAACTCCAACTCCATATATTCGTGTTCGGGGAGAAAAAAATCAAAGAGAAGGATTCATCATGTTTTACGATACGGAGCCGTCGCCAAGCCCTAAACTCTCTCGGGAGGGCTGATCTGGAGTCCGTTCGGGGCTCCGGAGAGGGGAATCCGTTGCCATCGTCATCATCAACCTTCCTCCATCACCAATTTCATGATGCTCACCGCCGTGCGTGAGTAATTCCATTGTAGGCTTGCTGGACGGTGATGGGTTGGATGAAATTTATCATGTAATTGAGTTAGTTTTGTTAGGGTTTGATCCCTAGTATCCACTATGTTCTAAGATTGATGTTGCTATGACTTTGCTATGCTTAATGCTTGTCACTAGGGCCCGAGTGCCATGATTTCAGATCTGAACCTATTATGTTTTCATGAATATATGTGAGTTCTTGATCCTATCTTGCAAGTTATGGTCACCTATTATGTGTTATGATTCGTTAACCCCGAAGTGACAATAATCGGGATACTTACCGGTGATGACCGTAGTTTGAGGAGTTCATGTATTCACTATGTGTTAATGATTTGGTCCGACACTCTATTAAAAGGAGGCCTTAATATTCCTTAGTTTCCAATAGGACCCCGCTGCCATGGGAGGGTAGTAGAAAAGATGTCATGCAAGTTCTTTTCCATAAGCATGTATGACTATATTCGGAATACATGCCTACATTACATTGATGAACTGGATCTAGTTCTGTGTCACCGTATGTTATAACTGTGACATGATCGATCGCATCCGGCATAATTCTCCATCACCGATCCATTGCCTACGAGCTTTCCATATATTGTTCTTCGCTTATTTACTTTTCCGCTGCTACTGTTACAATCACTACAAAACCCAAAAATATTACTTTTGATACTGTTACCTTTTGCCACCGTTACCACTACTATCATATTACTTTGCTACTAAATACCTTGCTGCAGATATTAAGTTTCCAGGTGTGGTTGAATTGACAACTCAGCTGCTAATACTTGAGAATATTCATTGGCTCCCCTTGTGTCGAATCAATAAATTTGGGTTGAATACTCTACCCTCAAAAACTGTTGCGATACCCTATACTTGTGGGTTATCAAGACCATTTTCTGGCGCCGCTGCCGGGGAGCATAGCTCTATTCTTTAAGTCACTTGGGATTTATATCTGCTTATCGTTATGAAGAACATGAAATATCCATGAACCAAGATTTATCCCTCAACTACGAGGGGAGGTAAGGAACTGCCATCTAGCTGTACACTTGACTCACCTTCTGTTTTGAGTAAACTTGCGACATCTACACCTGCTATTCATTCTGATATGTCGCATGTTATTGATGATGCTACTTCTGCTATGCATGATACTTATGATGAAACTACTTTTATGCTTGATACTACTCTGCCACTTGGTGAATTTCTTGATGAACAACTTGCTAGGGCTAGAGAGAATGAAATTATTGAAACTGATAATATTGATGAAAGTGATGATGAAGATTCTCCCCCTAGATATGAATTGCCTGTTGTTCCTGAGGGTTATGTTATGGATGAAGAAACCGCTAGAGACTTTCTTCCCTGCAATGACAGAAGTGATCTTAAGAAACTATTAGCTAAGCTTAAAGAAAAGTCTTTGAAACCTAGAATGAAATATGATCCTGCTTATGCTACTTCACCTATCTTTATTACTGATAAGGATTATGATTTCTCTCTCGATCCTGAGTTAATTACTTTGGTTGAATCTGATCCTTTCTATGGCTATGAATTTGAAACTGTTGTGGCACATCTCACTAAATTAAATGATATAGCTACCCTGTTCATTGATGATGAGAAAACTCACTACTATTATATCCTTAAATTATTTCTGTTCTCATTAAAGGGTGATGCTAAGATATGGTTTAATTCTCTTGATCCTGGGTGTGTGCGTAGTCCGCAGGATATGATTTATTACTTCTCTGCTAAATATTTCCCCGCTCATAAGAAACAAGCTGCTTTAAGGGAAATATATAATTTTGTGCAAATTGAAGAAGAGAGTCTCCCACAAGCCTGGGGGAGGCTTCTCCGATTACTTAATGCTTTGCCTCATCATCCTCTCAAGAAAAATGAAATACTTGATATCTTTTATAGTGGACTAAATGATGCTTCCAGAGATTACCTGGATAGTTGTGCTCGTTGTGTTTTCAAGGAAAGAACTGTTGATCAAGCTGAATTGCTATTGAATAATATGTTGACTAATGAAATTAATTGGACACTTCCTGAACCAACTCCTAAGACAACTCCGAAGAAAAGGGGTATTCTATTTCTCAGTCCTGAAGATATGCAAGAGGCAAATAAATCTATGAAAGAAAAAGGTATTAAAGCTGAAGATGTTAAGAATCTACCTCCTGTTGAAGAAATACATGGTCTTAATTCATCACCTATTGAGGAAACACACGGTCTCGTTAACCCAACACAGGTAGTAAAGGTAAATTCTCTCTATAGATATGATAAAGCTGAAATCCCTCCTGCTAAGTTTGCTAGCCAATATTTGGATGAATTTGATAACTTTATGGTTAAGCAAGAAGATTTTAATGCTTATTTTGGTAGACAACTGAAACACAATGCTTATCTGATTGAACACTTGAGTGATTATATGGCTAATGTCAAAGGTGAACTTAAACTTATTAGTAAACATGCTTTTATGGTCACCACTCAAGTAGAACAAGTACTTAAAGCTCAGAATGATTTGCTCAATGAATTGAATAGTAAGAATAATGACTTTGCTGTTAGAGTTGCAACTAGAGGAGGTAAAGTGACTCAGGAACCTTTGTATCCTGAGGGCCACCCTAAGAGAATTGAGCCTCAGAGAATTAATATTGATGTACCTAGTCCTTCTAAAAGGAAGAAAAAGAAAAATGATAGGACTTTGCATGCTTCTAGTGAACCTGTTATTGACACACCTGAGAATCCCAATGATATTTCTATTTCTGATGCTGAAACACAATCTGGTAATGAACATGAACCTAGTGATAATGTTAATGATGATGTTCATGTTAATGCTCAACCTAGCAATAATAATGATGTAGAAATTGAACCTGTTGTTGATCTTGATAACCCACAATCAAAGAATCAACATTATGATAACAGAGACTTTGTTGCTAGGAAGCACGGTAAAGAAAGAGAACCATGGGTTCAGAAACCCAAGCCTTTTCCTCCTAAACCATCCAATAAAAAGGATGATGAGGATTTTGAGCGCTTTCCTGAAATGATTAGACCTATCTTTTTGCGTATGCATTTGACTGATATGCTTAAAATGAATCCTTATGCTAAATATATGAAGGATATAGTTACAAATAAGAGAAAGATACCAGAAGCTGAAATTTCCACCATGCTTGCTAATTATACTTTTAAGGGTGGAATACCAAAGAAACTTGGAGATCCAGGAGTACCAACTATACCATGCTCCATTAAAAGAAACTATGTTAAAACTACTTTATGTGATCTTGGAGCTGGTGTTAGTGTTATGCCTCTCTCTTTATATCGTAGACTTGATTTGAATAAGTTGACACCTACTGAAATATCTTTGCAAATGGATGACACATCAACTGTTATACCTGTCAGTATTTGTGAGGATGTGCCTGTTGTGGTTGCAAACGTTACTATTTTAACGGACTTTATTATTCTTGATCTTCCCGAGGACGATAGTATGTCTATTATTCTTGGAAGACCCTTTTTGAATACTGCAGGGGCTGTTATTGATTGCACCAAAGGCAATTTTACTTTTCATGTTAATGGTAATGAGCATACTGTACACTTTCCAAGGAAACAACCTCAAGTCCACAGTATCAATTCTACTGGAAAAATTTCAACAATCACTAGTGGAGGTTTTGAATTTCTCTTCCTACTGTCAAGAAGAAATATGATATTCTTATTGTTGGGGATGTGCATATCCTCATTGAAGTAACCTAGTGTTATTCGAAATTCTCCGATTTCATGTTATTCGAAATGAGTTTGTTAACAAGACCCGATCAACCTCATTAGTGGATTCCTTTTGATGAGCATGAGATGGATGAATTTAGAAAACACAACTCTCTGTACCCTCCTTTTACTTTCTGTTATTTATATTAAATAAAGAAAAATAGTGTTTTCTGTCTGTTTTCTGAATTATCCGTGCAATAAAAAATACCCCGAAAATAAAAGTTCTCCAAATGCCCTGAAAATTAAATATGATTTTTTCTAGAATATTTGAGAATATCTGGCACTGAGAACACACCAGGGGAGCAAGCACCTGGCCATGAGGGTCTAGGGCGCACCCACCCCCTGGGCGCACCCCCTTCCTCATGGGCCCATGGTGCCCCCTCCACTTATTCCAGCTACCACACACTCCTTCCTCCTCCCAAAAAATCACTAGCTAGCTCAAACCCGAGTTCTTGCTCATTTTGCTACCATTTTTGATCTCCTAGCTCAAAGCTCCATTCACAAAACAGCTTTTGGGGATTGTTCTTTGGTATGTGACTCCTCAAATGGTCCAATTAGTTTTTGTACTAGTGCTTTATTCATTGCAAAATTTTGCTGCCTAGGTGACGCTGTTCCTGAGCTTGCATGTCAGATTTATATGATCAAAAGTAGTTTTAATGCATGATATAGCCTGTAGGCACTTGTAGGGGTAGTTGCTATCAATTTTGTTGAGTTTGGTTCACTTTTATTTTTGAGTTGCTAAAAATTTCAGAAAATTTCAGAAAAAGATGAAGAGATTTTTGAGGGGCTCATCGAGCTGAAGCTCAAAGGATAAGCAAAGTGAGGAGGATAAGATGCCCAAGTATAAGCTCCCTCGCACCATGGAGGTTCAGCCTTGTGAATGGCCTTGTGATGATTTCTTGAGAGCAGCCGGGATTTATGATGATTTCTATGAAGTTGGGTGAGAATACAGGCCTTACCGCCTTCCTCCATGACCAATGCGAACAGTATCTCTTACTCACCAATATCTTTGTGCAAAACTTTCATTTCCATGCTAGGAGCTCACCACCTTCGGTGGAATTTTATTTATATGATGAGCATAAGGAGATGTCACTTCATGATTTTTGTCTGGTTTGTTTGATCCCTTTTGAGGGCCGTGTAGAGGAACCACATCGCGATGATGTGGAAGGGTTTATTGATACAATTGTTATAGGGGAAACGAGGAAGGTTTCCAATGCAAGAATTACTAGCATACATTTTCCAGATTTACGTTACTTTGCAATATTTGCTAGTAGATGCTTAATTGGTCGCGGAAACTATGGCAACCTTAGTGCCCCTGATATTGTTATTTTGTGCCATGCCTTGTTCCATGATGACATATTTAGTATGGGCGCTATTGTTGCAAAGCGGTTAAATCTTAACCGTACTAAGGGCCCCATCTTGGGAGGTATCTTCGCCTCACGCCTCACTGCGCATTTTAACATACCTATTAGACATTATGAAAAAGAAGAAAAGTTGCTGCCTCCTGTTTTTGTAGACTATAAGAGTATGGTAGCACATGATTTTATCGTTAAGAATAAGGAAAAGAAGTTTAAATACAAGCTGATTTTTGATAAAAATCACCCTGAGACTATCACTTTGCCTGCTCCTTCTTTGTTTGACTTATCTGCAGGCAAGTACCTTGTTCCGCCAGAGGCCATTCACGCCTACCGAAACCCCACACCAGCTACAAAGCCAGATCTGGAACCACAATTTGTTCCTTCACGACAGTCTGTTTACCAGTGGGATCCGGAGGAGATTGCCAACCAGTGGCAACCCGATGCTCCTTCTTAGTACGACCCCAACTATTACTTTGGATATCTGCCAGGCCAGTCATGGCCATAGACCAACTTAGGCCAAAAGCCTAAGCTTGGGGGAGTATGTATCTCTCACCGACATTACATTCCCGTTCACACACTCATGCTAGTTGTCGGTGCTCATACTTTTTAATTGTAATATCCATTCTAGTTTATTCCCCTTTTTTATGCTTTCTTCTTGTGTGTTTAATAAACCTTAAGAAAAACCAAAAAGAATAATTAGTTGTAGCTTTTAGCTAGTTTACTTTCCATGCCTGTAGTAGTAATAACTAAAAAGAAAACCCAAAAAGATTTCTCGTTCTTCTTTTGCTTGTTGGGAGCTTTCCCGTGTAAATAGTTTTATTTCTTTTCTTGTTCTTTGGGGGTCGAGAGGAGAAGACCATGATTAAAATGTTGAGTGGCTCTCATATGCATTATTGTTGACCTAACAAAGAGCCCATATTACCTTGTCTTCTCTCTTGAATTGAATGCTTGCAGATTCCAGCTTGGTCCAATGCACGTGCACTATTATTATTTTCCACACTATTTGGTCATGCAAGTGAAAGGCAATAATGATGATTATATGATGAACTTATTGAGATGAGAAAAGCTGGTATGAACTCGACTTCTCTTGTTTTTGTAAATATGATTAATTCATCGTTCCTGATTCAGCCTATTATGAAAGAAACATGTTTGCAATGACAATTAGAGATTGTAGTTGCTTATACTATGCTTAATTAGCTAGGAGTTTATAATGGTTTACCTTGCGTGCCAACATATGCTATTAAAATGGTTGTGATGTGGTATGGTAGGGTGGTATCCTCTTTTGAATGATTCGAGTGGCTTGACTTGGCACATGTTCACGCATGTAGTTGAAACAAAATCAACATAGCCTCTACGATATTTATGTTCATGGTGCATTATATCCTAATCATGCTTGCATTCGGTGTTGATTAACTTTAATGCATGTTCTTGACTGTTGTCGCTCTCTAGTTGGTCGCTTCCCAGTCTTTCTCTAGCCTTCACTTGTACTAAGCGGGAATACTGCTTGTGCATCCAAATCCATAATCCGCAAAGTTGTTCCATATGAGCCCACCATACGTACCTATATACGGTATCTACCTGCCGTTCCAAGTAAATTTGTATGTGCCAAACTCTAAACCTTCAAATAAACATTCTGTTTTGTATGCTCGAATAGCTCATGTATGAACTAGGGCTGTCTGTATCTTCCATGCTAGGCGGGTTATTCTCAAGAGGAGTGGACTCCGCTCCTCACTCACGAGAAAATGGCTGGTCACTGAGATGCCCAGTCCCATGCATTATGCAAATCAAATAAAAATAACAGCAAACAAAACTCCCCCAGAATTGTTGTTAGTTGGAGGCAATCGTTGTTTCGAGCAAGCCATGGATTGATGCTTGTTGGTGGAGGGGGAGTATAAACTTTACCATTCTATTTGGGAACCGCCTATAATGTGTGTAGCATGGAAGATACCGATATCTCTCGGTTGTTATGTTGACAATGAAAGTATACCGCTCAAAATATTATTCATATCTATTGCAAAACCGAGCTATGGCACCTCTTCAAATCCCTGCTTCCCTCTGCGAAGGGCCTATCTATTTACTTTTATGTTGAGTCATCATCCTCTTATTAAAAAGCACCAGTTGGAGAGCACCGCTGTCATTTGCATCCATTACTGTTAGTTTACATTGAGTATGACTTGACTGGATCTCTTTCACCATGAATTACAATGTCTAGTAAGCCCTTGATCTTTAAAGGTGCTCATTATTTATGTTTTGCAGTCTCAGAAAGGGCTAGCGAGATACCGTCTTGTCATATCATATCACGATTATTTGGAGAAAGTGTTGTCATCCGAGATTTATTATTATTGCTCGCTAGTTGATTAAGTCATTGATATGAGTAAACATGAGACCTAAGTGTTATTGTGAATATGGTTAGTTCATAGTCTTTGCTGAAAACTTGAATGCTGGCTTTACATATTTACAACAACAAGAGCAAACAGAGTTTGTAAAAGTTTTTCTTTATCACTTTCAGTTTATCAACTGAATTGCTTGAGGACAAGCAAAGGTTTAAGCCTGGGGGAGTTGATACGTCTCTGTCGTATCTACATTTCCAAACACTTTTGCCCTTGTTTTGGACTCTAACTTGCATGATCTGAATGGAACTAACCCAGACTGACGCTGTTTTCAGCAGAATTGCCATGGTGTTATTTTTGTGCAGAAATAAAAGTTCTCGGAATGACCTGAAAATCAACAGAGATTATTTTTGGAATATATAAAAAATACTGGAAGAAAGATCCACGCCAGGGGCCTACACCCTGTCCACGAGGGTGGGGATCGCGCTCTACCCCCTGGGCGCGCCCCCTGCCTCGGGGGCCCCCTGACGCTCCACCGACCTCAACTCCAACTCCATATATTCATGTTCAGGGACAAAAAAATCAGAGAGAAGGATTCATCACGTTTTACGATACAGAGCCGCCACCAAGCCCTAAACTCTCTCGGGAGGGCTGATCTGGAGTCCGCTCGGGGCTCCGGAGAGGGGAATCCGTCGCCATCGTCATCATCAACCTTCCTCCATCACCAATTTCATGATGCTCACCACTGTGCGTGACTAATTCCATCGTAGGCATGCTGGACGGTGATGGGTTGGATGAGATTTATCATGTAATTGAGTTAGTTTTGTTAGGGTTTGATCCCTAGTATCCACTATGTTCTGAGATTGATGTTGCTATGACTTTGCTATGCTTAATGCTTGTCACTAGGGCCCGAGTGCCATGATTTCAGATCTGAACCTATTATGTTTTCATTAATATATGTTAGTTCTTGATCCTATCTTGCAAGTCTATAGTCACCTATTATGTGTTACTATCCGTTAACCCCGAAGTGACAATAATCGGGATACTTACTGGTGATGACCGTAGTTTGAGGAGTTCATGTATTCACTATGTGTTAATGCTTTGGTCTGATACTCTATTAAAAGGAGGCCTTAATATCCCTTAGTTTCCAATAGGACCCCACTGCCACGGGAGGGTAGTACAAAAGATGTCATGCAAGTTCTTTTCCATAAGCACGTATGACTATATTCGGAATACATGCCTACATTACATTGATGAACTGGAGCTTCTGTGTCACCCTATGTTATAACTGTTACATGATCGATCACATCCGACATAATTCTCCATCACCGATCCATTGCCTACGAGCTTTCCATATATTGTTCTTTGCTTATTTACTTTTCCGCTGCTACTGTTACAATCACTACAAAACCCCAAAACATTACTTTTGCTACCGTTACCTTTTGCCACCGTTACCACTACTATCATATTACTTTGCTACTAAATACCTTGCTGCAGATATTAAGTTTCTAGGTGTGGTTGAATTGACAAATCAGCTGCTAATACTTGAGAATATTCTTTGGCTCCCCTTGTGTCGAATCAATAAATTTGGGTTGAATACTCTACCCTCGAAAACTGTTGTGATCCCCTATACTTGTGGGCTATCAGTGATCACCCTAGGAATAATCCTAGTATGTATTGTTTTACATGTTCATCCAATGCCAGTGATATAGGAATTCGAACTAATCGAACTAAATTCATTCATACATGGTCGGATTTCATATAAACATGCCGGATTTCATTACATTTCATACATTCTTCAACTAAAAGGGGTGCGCTGGAGGTATAATTAGTTAACCAAATCTACCCACTCTGTCCCTCTGAGCCAAACAGAAGCTTATTCTCCTGCGGACTGAGCTTCAGTGACTTAACTGCTGGTGCAGTTGCGTAACTGACATGTGGCCCAGATGCCTGTTGGTCCCACGTGTCAGTGACCCAACTGCACCAGCAGTTAATTAACTGAAGCAGTGTCCTTCTCCAACATAGCTCTCCGACTCCACGACGGTGCCAAGAAGCTAATCGTCCGTCAATGGTCAACCCGCCTAGCTTGGCCTAACCGGAGGGTAGCAGCAGTGGCCTTACTTGGACCCGAGCGGCGGTGACCTACCGTTTTCTACTCTTCCTCATTTTCTGTGTGGCGCGGCCTCGTTGGTAGCGGGGCGGACCTCGACGGAGCCGGCGATGTCCTTTGTCTCGTTGCCGGCGGGGCGGCGCCTCGGCGGAGCGATGGAAATCCTCCCCCTCATTGCCGGCAGGGGGGCCTCGGCTGAGCCGGCGATGTCCTCTGCCTCGTTGTTGGCGGGGCGGGGCCTTAGCGGAGTAGGGCCTCGCCGAAGCCGGCGAGGCCCTCCGCCTCGGTGCCGGCAGGGCGGGGCCTCGGCAGAGCCGGCGGTGTCCTCTGCCTCGTTGTTGGTGCCGCGGGGCCTCGACGGAACAAGGCCTCATCAACGCCAGCAGAGAGGGGACTCGTCAGAGTCGGCATTGTCCTCTGCCTCGTCCTCGGTCTCGCCAAACAGCGCCTCACCCGGTTCATCGGCCTCTTTGTAGGCGGTCGCAGCCTCCACCACCCGCATGCGGTACCGCCAGCGCTCGAGGCGGCCCTCGCGGGCGGAGCGGTACGAGTCGAGCAGCGCCTCTTGCTCTGCCCGCTCCGCGGTGATCTGCTCCTTTGCCTGCACGTACTCCTAGAGGAGATGGTGGTTGTAGGCGGCATCGGCCTGCGCCTCCCGAAACTGCTCCTCACGCTTCTGCCTCACCGTGTCCATGTATTGGGCACGAAACTCGCCCATGGTCATGGTACAATGCACCTGCGAGGATGGCACGGAGGAGGGGGTTGGCGTCGGATCATCGACTACTAAGTTATCCATTGGGACATCGTTGTCCTCTGGCTGCCTGCCGGACAGCCAGTCGGTAGCAATGGCTGCCATCTCCTTGTGGTTCATCGTCCACCCGTCCCGAAGAGCGTTGGAGCGTGAGGAAGCCATGGTGCGCAGTAGTGGTGTGGACAGGAGAAAGGGAACTGAGGCGGATGACTGCGGCTATGGCCGGCGTAGCAGTTTATATAGCAATGGTGGGTGACGGAGGGACAGACATGTGGCACCGGAGTAGCTGCCTCGCAACCGCATATCATTAATGTGAGCGGTAGACAGATGGACGGATGACACTTGTGTTGTTTGAAGGCGAAGCAATCGCCTGCACCAGGAAGCGGGGCGGGTGGCGCTGACCTTTTCGGGCGGAAAGTCCGCGCGGGCGAGGAGAGGTGGTCTGGGTGGGCCACGGCAGTCAGACTCATGCTTGGCAGCGGGTCGGTCCAGCAGCTGGACATGCTAGCTCGCCAGCGAGCTCGCCGAGCTGAGCGTCGACAATCAGACGATGGACGTAGCTTCCGAACAGGAGCCGGCGCCACTGTCCAAGCCAGTTCATGCCGTGGTCACCATAGAGCAGGTGCGGCCGCATTTCGATGCCCTAAGGGTGGAAGAGCTACCAGCGCAGGAGGACCTGTGCTGCAACCTCCGCCTCCTCAACGAGCACTGGTGAACAAGTGAACGACAATGCCGTCGCGGACATGTGGCCATATGATCCTGGCTTCCCAAATGAGCAGCAGGCGCTGTATCGGACCATCCGTAGGGCCCGCAAGGCCCTCTCCGTCGTCCTTCGAGTTGTTGCGCTCGCCGTGGCGCCGCCATCTCGCGTTATCAGCATGGTCAATGGACATGAGGAATGAGGAGATGACTTTACTTGGAGAGGATGACAGTGGGGACCCACCAGGGCCATAGCCGCACGTACGCAAGTGCCTCCTTATTATATACAACTATAATATTTTTTGCTTCCTCCTGGTTTCCTGACATCATTATCCCACACCATTGTCAACCTATGTAGTCAATGAACGAGATAATTGCACAAGGAGCGGCCGACAGATGGGACCAAGCAGCTCGAGCAGTATTTGTGTTTTTGAGGTGTGAGCACTACAGAGTTTTTCTTGATTGATGTTTTCGTTGTTGTTCAGAGGAGAGGAGGGTATTAACTGGGCAGGCTATGGACCATCTAGCCCAGGCCAGATATCTAGCCCAGATATTAATTTTTTTCAAGCTGAAAATGGCTAGCCCAGCTATACTTTTCTTGAGGAATACCCAGACAA
Source organism: Triticum aestivum (assembly GCF_018294505.1). NCBI lineage: Eukaryota > Viridiplantae > Streptophyta > Magnoliopsida > Poales > Poaceae > Triticum > Triticum aestivum. The sequence goes on from NC_057803.1 coordinate 518,848,763, forward strand.
GGTCAACTTGTTATTCTCCGCCCCATTAGGCTGTAAATCTTTCCAAGGAGGGATGCATTAGGCTTAACAAGGAAATGAGCTTTAAAAAATAATAAATGGGATGTCATTATAAAAACTGGGCAGTAACTATAAAAATGCACCAAACACGTAATTAGTTTATATTTCTTTTTGGATTTTGAAAATTTTAATTTCATTAATTCTTGCGCTCGCAATGTTTCATTGGAATTTTTACGTAATACAAATTTATATTGAAATTGTATTTAATCTGACTAGAAATTTCGGGATAAAAATATTTCGGATCCCATCAAAATGTGGGAAATTTTTATTGAATTCTGTTTTGAACGGTTGGTTGAAATTATCAATCGTTGTTCTAGCTAGAAAATGGGTTGTACTTTTAATCAAACTGTAAATGAGCTGTAGTAAATTCCATTAGAATTCAAAAATGGGCTGTACATTCTTGCAAATCGCAAATGGGCTATAAGTTCTCTGCCACACACTTGTGGGCCTACGAAGTTGATATGTCCCCTAAAAAAAGTAAGTTGACGCGTATGCAAGGTTTTGTCAACTTATAGTCAACACACGGTTCTAGCAGCAGTGGCCGTTGGATGTCCATCCAACAGATGTCGTGCTTCTTCTTTAATCTCGGATATTCTAGCTTCAGCCACCCAAAAAATGATTCCTCCTCCTGACATATGGGCACACCATTTCGGAGGCTGGCCCGTGGGCCTATTAAGTTGACGCATACCAAGGGCTTTGTCAACTTAGTCAATATAAACGATTCTAGCTATAGAGACCGTACGATGTCCATCCAATGGCCGTAGTGCTTCTTCAACCTCTGGTCTTCTTGCTTCAGCCGCCCAAACCAGCACCGGTAGGACTGCTTGCTCCCGCCTCCCGTGGCCGACTGTGCTGCCGCACAGGCCGTACCGCCCCACCCTACTCCATTGCTGGCCAGGCCATTCCTCTACTCACCCACACCTCCTATTATTTTTCGATGACGGCAGCCAGACCAGTAAACCCTCGTACTCCCCACCGCGTGGGCAACCACTGCTGAGTCTTCCCTGGCTCCGTGCCGTTCCCTTCCTGGTGCTCTCGGCGCACTGTGGTTAACGTGGTCAACGAATGACATCCATCGGACGTGGACTGTATGTGGAGAGGCTGACAGCTGGGTCCATGGCCGCACACAAGGAAATGCCTCCTTATTACGTACAAAATAATGATTCCTCCACCTGACAGCAGGGAGCCACCAGATGGGCTACCGTATTTCGCGAAAAAATGTTTCCCCCTGATAGCTGGGACCCACCAGCTACATCTTCGCATGCAAGGAAGTGCATCCATATTACGGGCAAAAAAAATAATGATTCACACCCTGACTGCTAGGACCCACCAGCTACATCTTCATATGCAAGGAAGTGCCTCATAGTTGGACCCACCTGGTCAAAGTGTACGTAGCGTTGTCATTCTAGTCGCGAACGTGTATGTACATACTGGTCGATGTAGAGGCATGCACGTGTCGTAATAGAGGCGCACACGCAGCATGTACACGTACATACATCGGCCAGGGTGCAAGAAAGAAAATATGGCCACGTACATACATACGGGCGGGGTCTCGAATGCCTACTCGCGCATATGTACGACCAGGGCTTGTGTACATGGCTGGGTCGGAACGGAGAAGCTGCGCCGTCATCATGTTCATGGGGAGGCAACCAGCTGGGTTGGAACAGAATGCGTCGTCATGTTCATCGGGAGCCAACCGGCTTGGACGAAACAGTCGATGGAAACGAGGCCTGGCGTACCGTAGAACAGAGGAAACGGCCTTGTGTTCGACCGGCCACGGTCGAAACGGGATCCTGTTCATCGGAAGGGGTCTGGTGTACCGCAAAATGGAGGAAACGGACCTCCTACGGTGGAAACGAGGTCCTATTGATCGGGAGGGGTGTGGCGTACTGCAAAACAGAGGAAACGGACTTCTGTTGGAGCGCTACGGTCAAAACGGGGGTCCCGTTCATCGGGAGGGGTGTGGCATACCGCAAAACAGGACTCCACGGGATACTGTTCATCTCCACCGTCGACCTCCTCCAGCCTCCACCTGCTACTGTTCATCCACCGTCGACCTCCTCCAGCCTCCATCGCGCGCTCCTCCACCGGCTACTGTTCAACCAGCCCTCTCCACGGGGTCCTGTTCAACCACCCCTCCACGGGCTACTATTCATCCAGCCCTCCACCAGCTACTGTTTAACCAGCCCTCCATGGGGTCCTGTTCATCCACCCCTCCACGGGGTCCTGTTCATCCACCGGCTCGATCAATCGAGGTACTGTTCATCCAGCGACAACGACCTCTACTACCACAGGGTCCTCTTCATCCAACCCCCCACAGGGAACTGTTCATCCAAACCCCCCAACAACACTCACTGTTCATCCAGAGGCAGCATCGATCGGCTTCAGTTAGCAGCATTAGCGAAGGAATCACTCGGGTTCAGTTAACAGCAAGGGATTGATCACTCGGGTTCTGTAACGTAGCTAGTGCAATCGCTCGGGTTCAGTTAAGCCCAACGCCTCGATCGGGTTCAGTTAGAGCCCAACGCCTCACACCCACGCGCGTACGTGTACAAGAGAAACGCGTATCGCTCGGTGATAACCCACAAGTATAGGGGATCGCAACAGTTTCCGAGGGTAGAGTATTCAACCCAAATTTATTGATTCGACACAAGGGGAGCCAAAGAATATTCTCAAGTATTAGCAGCTGAGTTGTCAATTCAACCACACCTGGAAACTTAATATCTGCAGCAAGGTATTTAGTAGCAAAGAAATATGATAGTAGTGGTAATGGTAGAAAAAGGTAACGATAGAAAAAGTAATGTTTTTGATATTTTGTAGTGATTGTAACAATAGCAGCAGAAAAGTAAATAAGCGAAGAACGATATATGGAAAACTCGTAGGCAATGGATCGGTGTTGGAGAATTATGCCGGATGTGGTTCATCATGTAACAGTCATAACATAGGGTGACACAGAAGTAGCTCCAATTCATCAATGTAATGTAGGCATGTATTCCGAATATAGTCATACGTGCTTATGGAAAACAACTTGCATGACATCTTTTGTCCTACCCTCCCGTGGCAGCGGGGTCCTAGTGGAAACTAAGGGATATTAAGGCCTCCTTTTAATAGAGTACCAGACCAAATCATTAACACATAGTGAATACATGAACTCCTCAAACTACATCATCACCGGAAGTGGTCCCGATCGATTATTGTCACTTCGGGGTTGCCGGATCATGACACATAATAGGTGACTGTAGACTTGCAAGATAGGATCAAGAACTCTCATATATTCATGAAAACATAATAGGTCCAGATCTGAAATCATGGCACTCAGGCCCTAGTGACAAGCATTAAGCATAGCAAAGTCATAGCAACATCAATCTCAGAACATAGTGGATACTAGGGATCAAACCCTAACAAAACTAACTCGATTACATGATAAATCTCATCCAACCCATCACTGTCCAGCAAGCCTATGATGGAATTACTCACGCACGGCGGTGAGCATCATGAAATTGGTGCTGGAGGATGGTTGATGATGACGATGGCGACGAATTCCCCTCTCCGGAGCCCCGAACAAACTCCAAATCAGCCCTCCCGAGAGAGTTTAGGGCTTGGCGGCGGCTCCATATCATAAAACGTGATGAATCTTTCTCCTCTATTTTTTCTATCCGAACACGAATATATAGAGTTGGAGTTGAGGTTGGAGGAGCTCCAGGGGCCCACGAGGTAGGGGGGCGCGCCCAGGAGGGCAGGCGCGCCCCCACCCTCGTGGCTAGGGTGTGGCCCCCCTGGCCTTGATCTTTTGCCAGTATTTTTTATTATTTCCAAAAATATGCTCCGTGGAGTTTCAGGTCATTCCGAGAACTATTGTTTCTGTACATAAATAACACCATGGCAATTCTGCTGAAAACAACGTCAGTCCGGGTTGGTTCCATTCAAATCATGCAAGTTAGAGTCCAAAACAAGGGCAAAAGTGTTTGGAAAAGTAGATACGGCGGAGATGTATCAACTCCCACAAGCTTAAACCTTTGCTTGTCCTCAAGCAATTCAGTTGACAAACTGAAAGTGATAAATAAAAACTTTTACAAACACTGTTTGCTCTTGTTGTTGTAAATATGTAAAGCCAACATTCAAGTTTTCAGCAAAGATTATAAACTAACCATATTCACAATAACGCTTAGGTTTCATGTTTACTCATATCAATGGCATAATCAACTAGCGAGCAATAATAATAAATCTCGGATGACAACACTTTCTCAAAACAATCATAATATGATATAACAAGATGGTATCTCGCTAGCCTTTTTGAGACCAGAAAACAGAAATGCAGAGCACCTTTAAAGATCAAGGACTGACTAGACATTGTAATTCATGGTAAAAGAGATCCAGTCAAGTCATACTCAATGTAAACTAACAGTAATGAATGCAAATGACAGAGGTGCTCTCCAACTGGTGCTTTTTAATAAGAGGATGATGACTCAACATAAAATTAAATAGATAGGCCCTTCGCAGAGGGAAGCAGGGATTTGTAGAGGTGCCAGAGCTCGATTTTGAAATAGAGGTGAATAATATTTTGAGAGGTATACTTTCATTGTCAACATAACAACCAAGAGATGACGATATCTTCCATGCTACACACATTATAGGCGGTTCCCAAACAGAATGGTAAAGTTTATACTCCCCCTCCACCAACAAGCATCAATCCATGGCTTGCTCAAAAGAGCGAGTGCCTCCAACTAACAAGAGTCCCAGGGGGAGTTTTGTTTGCAATAATTTTGATTTGATTTGCATAAAGAATGGGACTGGGCATCCCGGTGACCAGCCACTTTCTCATGAGTGAGGAGCAGAGTCCACTCCTCTTGAGAATAACCCGCCTAACATGGAAGATACGGACAGCCCTAGTAGATACATGAGCTATTTGAGCATACAAAACATGATATTTATTTGAATGTTTAGAGTTTGACACATACAAATTCACTTGGAACAGTAGGTAGATACCGTATATAGGTAGTATGGTGGACTCATATGGAATAACTTTGGGGTTTATGAGATTGGATGCACAAGCAGTATTCCCACTTAGTACAGGTGAAGGCTAGAAAAAGACTGGGAAGCGCCCAGCTAGAGAGCGACAACAGTCATGAACATGCATTAAAATTAATCAACACCGAATGCAAGCATGAGTAGGATATAATGCACCATGAACATAAATATCGTAGAGGCCATGTTGATTTTGTTTCAACTACATGCGTGAACATGTGCTCAAAAGAGGATACCACCCTATCATACCACATCGCAACCATTTTAATAGCATGTTGGCACGCAAGGTAAACCATTATAAGCTCCTAGCTAATTAAGCATGGCATAAGCAACTATAATCTCTAGTTTTCATTGCAAACATGTTTATTCATAATAGGCTGAATCATGAACGATGAACTAATCATATGTACAAAAACAAGAGAGGTCGAGTTCATACCAGCTTCTCCCATCTCAATCAGTCCATCATATATCATCATAATTGCATTTCACTTGCACGACCGAATGATGTGAATAATAATAACACTGCACGTGCGTTGGACTAAGCTGGAATCTGCAAGCATTCAATAAACAGGAGAAGACAAGGCTATATGGACTCTTGGTTAAATCAACAATAAAGCTTATATGAGTCACTTCAACAATTTAATCATGGTCTTCTCATATCTACCCCCAAAGAAAAGAAAAGAAAAGAAATAAAACTATATACACGGGAAAGCTCCCAACAAGCAAAAGGAAGAATAGGAAATATTTTTGGGTTTTCTTTTTAATTACTACTACATGCATGGAAAGTGAACTAACTAAAAGCTACAACTAATTTTTTTGGTTTTTCTTAAGGTTTATCAAACTCACAAGAAGAAAGCATAAAAAAGAAATAAACTAGCATGGATATTACAGTGAAAAAGTATGAGCACCGACATCTAGCAATGAGTGTGTGAACATGAATGTAACGTCGGTGGGAAATATGTACTCTCCCAAGCTTAGGCTTTTGGCCTAAGTTGGTCTATGGCCACGGTTGGCCTGGCGGATATCCATAGTAATAGTTGGGGTCGTACTGCGAAGAAGAAGACTCTGATTGCCACTGGTTGGCAATCATCTCCGGATCCCACTGGTAATTAGAATGTCGTGGAGGATCAACTTGTGGTTCCGACTCTGGTCTATGGCTGATGTAGGGTTCTAGTAGGCGCGAATAGCCTCCAACGGGACAAGGTACTTGCCTGCAGATAAATCAAACAAGGAAGGAGAAGGTAGGGTAATAGTCTCAGGATGATGTTTATCAAAGAACAATTTGTATTTGAGCTCATTTTCCCTATTCTTAACAATAAAATTGTGTGCTACCATACTCTTATAATCTAAATAAACAGGAGGCAACAATTTTTCTTCCTTCTCATAATGCCTAATAGGTATGTTAAAATGTGCAGCTAGGCGCGAGGCGAAGATGCCTCCAAAGACGGGGCCCTTAGTACGGTTAAGATTTAACCGGTTGCAATAATAGCACCCATGCTGAATGTATCATCACGAAATAAGGCGTGGCACAAAATAACAATATCAGGGGCACTCAGGTTTCCACAGTTCCCGCGCCCAATTAAGCATCTACTAGCAAATATAGCAAAGTATCGTAGAACAGGAAAGTGTATGCTAGTAGTTCGTGCATCGGAAACCTTCCTCGTTTCCCTACAATGATGGTATTAATAAATCCATCCACATCGCCGTGATGTGGCTCCTCTATGATGCCCTCGAAAGGGATCAAACAAACCCGACAAAAATCACGAAGTGACATCTCCTTATGCTCATCATATAAATAAAACTCCACCGTAGGTGGTGAGCTCCTAGCATGGAAATGAAAGTTTTGCACAAAGATATTGGTGAGTAAGAGATACTGTTCGCGCTGGTCATGGAGGAAGGCGGTGAGGCTTGCATTCTCAGCCAATTCATAGAAATCATCATAAATCCCGGCTGCTCTCAAGAAATCATCACAAGGCCATTCACACGGCCGAACCCTGTGATGCGAGGAAGATTATATTTGGGCCTCTTTGCTTATTCATTTTGCTTTTCCTTCGAGCTTCGACTCGATGAGCCCCTCAAAAATCTCTTCATTATTTTCTGAAAAATTCTGAAATTTTTAGTAACTTCAAATAAAAGTGAACCAAATTCAACAAAATTGATAGCAACTACTCCTACAAGTGCGTAGAGCCTATATCATGCATCAAAACTACTTGGAACCACATAAATTTGACATGCAAGCTCAAGAACAGGGTCACCTAAGCAGCAAAAATATGCAATGAATAAAGCACTAGAACAAAAACTAATTGGACCATTGGAGGAGTAACATACCAAGGAACAATCCCCCAAAGCAGTTTTGTGAGAGGTGCTTTAAGCAAGGAGATCGAAAATCGCAGCAAAATGAGATAGAACTCGTGCTTGAGTTGGATAATGGTGTTTGTGGGAGGAAGAAGGAGTGTGTGGGTGCAGCAATAAGTGGAGGAGGGCCACCGTTGGCCCACGAGGCAGGGGGCATGCCCAGGGGGGTAGGGCGCGCCCTGGACCCTCGTGCCCAGGTGCTTGCTCCCCTGCTGTGTTCTCAGTGCTAGATATTCTCAAATATTCCAGAAAAAATCATATTTAAATTACAGGGCATTTGGAGAACTTTTATTTTTGGGGTATTTTTATATTACACGGATAATTCACATAACAGACAGAAAATACTATTTTTATTTTATTTAATATAAATAACAGAAAGTAAAAAAGAGGGTACACAGAGTTGTGTTTTCTAAATTCATCCATCTCATGATCATCAAAAGGAATCCATTAACAAGGTTGATCAAGTCTTGTTAACAAACTCATTCCGAATAACATGGAACCGGAGAATTTTCAAATAACACAAGGTTACCTCAAGGAGGATATGCACATCCCCAACAATAAGAATATCATATTTCTTCTTGACAATAGGAAGAGGAAATTCAAAACCTCCAAAAATAATCGATGGAATTTTTCTAATAGAATTGATACTGTGGACTTGAGGTTGTTTCCTCGGAAAGTGTACCGTATGCTCATTACCATCAACATGAAAAGTGACATTGCCTTTGGTGTAATAAATAACAGCCCCTACAGTATTCAAAAAGGGTCTTCCAAGAATAATAGACATACTATCGTCCTCGGGAATATCAAGAATAACAAAGTCCGTTAAAATAGTAACGTTTGCAACCACAACAGGCACATCCTCACAAATACCGATAGGTATATCAGTTGATTTATCAGCCATTTGCAAAGATATTTCAGTAGGTGTCAACTTATTTAAATCAAGTCTACGATATAAAGAGAGAGGCATAACACAAACACCGGCTCCAAGATCACATAAAGCAGTTTTAACATAGTTTCTTTTGATGGAGCATGGTATAGTGGGTACTCCTGGATCTTCAAGTTTCTTTGGTATTCCACCTTTAAAAGTATAATTAGCAAGCATGGTGGAAATTTCAGCTTCCGGTATCTTTCTTTTATTAGTAACAATTTCTTTCATGTACTTAGCACAAGGATTCATTTTGAGCATATCAGTTAATCGCATACGCAAAAAGATAGGTCTAATCATTTCAGCAAAGCGCTCAAAATCCTCATCATCCTTTTTCTTGGATGGTTTGGGAGGAAAAGGCATGGGTTTTTGAACCCATGGTTCTCTTTCTTTACCATGTTTCCTAGCAACAAAGTCTCTTTTACCATAAAGTTGATTCTTTGATTGTGGGTTATCAAGATCAACAACAGGTTCAATTTCTATATCATTATCATTGCTAGGTTGAGCATCATCATGAACAATATTATTAACATTATCACTAGTTTCATGTTCATTACCAGATTGTGTTTCAGCATCAGAAATAGAAATATCATTTGGATTCTCAGGTGTTTCAGCAATAGGTTCAATAGAAGCATGCAAAGTCCTATCATTTTTCTTTTTGTTCCTTTTAGAAGGACTAGGTGCATCTATATTATTTCTCTGAGAATCTTGCTCAATTCTCTTAGGGTGGCCTTCATGATACAAAAGTTCCTGAGTCATTTTACCAGTTCTAGTAGCCACTCTAACAGCATAGTCCTTATTCTTACTATTCAATTCATTGAGCAAATCATTTTGAGCTTTAAGTATTTGTTATACTTGAGTGGTAACCATAGAAGCATGTTTGCTAATAAGTTTAAGTTCACCTTTGACATTAGCCATATAATCACCCAAGTGTTCAAGCATATCAGCACTGCGTTTTAATTCTCTACCAAAATAAGCATTGAAGTCTTCTTGCTTAACCATAAATTTATCAAACTCATCTAAGCATGGGCTAGCAAACTTAGTAAATGGGATTTCAGCTTTATCATATCTATAGAGAGAATTTACCTTTACTACCTGTGTCGGGTTATCAGGACCATGTGTTTCTTCAATAGGTGATGGATTAAAACCATATATTTCTTGAACAAGCGGTAAATTAAGACCATGTATTTCTTCAATAGGAGGTAAATTCTTAACATCTTCAGCTTTAATACCCTTTTCTTTCATGGATTTCTTTGCCTCTTGCATATCTTCAGGACTGAGAAATAGAACACCCCTTTTCTTCGGAGTTGGTATAGGAATAGGCTCAGGAAGTGTCCAATTATTTCCATTTGTCAACATATTATTCAATAGAATTTCAGCTTCATCCGGTGTTCTTTCCCTGAAAACAGAACCATCACAACTATCCAGGTAATCTCTGGAAGCATCGGTTAGTCCATTATAAAAGATATCAAGTATTTCATTTTTCTTAAGAGGATGATCAGGCAAATCATTAAGTAATTGGAGAAGCCTCCCCCAAGCTTGTGGGAGACTCTCTTCTTCAATTTGCACAAAATTATATATATCCCTTAAGGCAACTTATTTCTTATGAGCAGGGAAATATTTAGCAGAGAAGTAATAAATCATATCCTGGGGACTACGCACACAACCAGGATCAAGAGAATTAAACCATATCTTAGCATCACCCTTTAATGAGAACGTGAATATTTTAAGGATATAAAAGTAACGAGTTCTCTCATCATTAGTGAATAGCGTAGCTATATCATTTAATTTAGTAAGATGTGCCACAACAGTTTCAGATTCATAGCCGTAAAAAGGATCAGATTCAACCAAAGTAATTATAACAGGATCAATAGAGAATTCATAGTCCTTATCGGTAACAAAGATAGGTGAAGTAGCATAAGCAGGATCATATTTCATTCTAGCATTCAGAGTTTTTTGTTTAAGCTTAGCTAATAATTTCTTAAGATCACTTCTATCATTGCAAGCGAGAAAGTCTCTTTTAGTTTCTTCATCCATAACATAGCCCTCAGGAACAACAGGTAATTCATATTTATTAGGAGAGCCTTCATAATCACTTTCATAAGTATTATCAGTTTCAACAATTTCATTCTCTCCAGCCCTAGCAAGTTGTTCATCAAGAAATTCACCAAGTGGCACAGTAGTATCAGGCATAGAAGTAGTTTCATCATAAGTATCATGCATAGCAGAAGTGGCATCATCAATGCGACATATCAGAATCAATAGCATAAGCAAGTTTAGGTGTCGCAAGCTTACTCAAAACAGAAGGTGAATCAAGTGCAAAGCTAGATGGTAGTTCGTTACCTGCCCTCGTAGTTGGGGGATAAATCTTGGTTTTTGGATCTCTCAAGTTCTTCATAATGATAAGCAGATATAAATCCCAAGTGACTCAAAGAATAGAGCTATGCTCCCCGGCAATGGTGCCGGAAAATAGTCTTGATGGCCCACAAGTATAGGGGATCGCAACAGTTTTCGAGGGTAGAGTATTCAACCCAAATTTATTGATTCGGCACAAGGGGAGCCAAAGAATATTCTAAAGTATTAGCAGCTGAGTTGTCAATTCAACCACACCTAGAAACTTAATATCTGCAGCAAGGTATTTAGTAGCAAAGTAATATGATAGTAGTGATAATGGTAGCAAAAGCTAACGATAGCAAAAGTAATGTTTTTGATATTTTGTAGTGATTGTAACAATAGAAGTGGAAAAGTAAAAAAGCGAAGAACAATATATGGAAAACTCGTAGGCAATGGATCGATGATGGAGAATTATGTCGGATGTGGTTCATCATGTAAAAGTCATAACATAGGGTGACACAGAACTAGCTCCAATTCATCAATGTAATGTTGGCATGTATTCCGAATATAGTCATACGTGCTTATGGAAAAGAACTTGCATGACATCTTTTGTCCTATCCTCCCATGGCAGCGAGGTCCTAGTGGAAACTAAGGGATATTAAGGCCTCCTTTTAATAGAGTACCAGACCAAAGCATTAACACATAGTGAATACATGAACTCCTCAAACTACGGTCATCACCGGAAGTGGTCCCGATTATTGTCACTTCGGGGTTGCCGGATCATAACACATAGTAGGTGACTATAGACTTGCAAGATAGGATCAAGAACTCACATATATTCATGAAAACATAATAGGTTCAGATCTGAAGTCACGACACTCCGGCCCCAGTGACAAGCATTAAGCATAGCAAAGTCATAGCAACATCAATCTCAAAACATAATGGATACTAGGGATCAAACCCTAACAAAACTAACTCGATTACATGATAAATCTCATCCAACCCATCACCGTCCAGCAAGCCTATGTTGGAATTACTCACGCACAGCAGTGAGCATCATGAAATTGGTGATGGAGGATGGTTGATGATGATGATGGCGATGGATTCCCCTCTCCGAAGCCCCGAACGGACTCCAGATCAGCCCTCCCGAGAGAGTTTAGGGCTTGACGGCGGCTCCGTATCGTAAAACGTGATGAATCTTTCTCCTCTATTTTTTTCTCTCCGAACAAGAATATATAGAGTTGGAGTTGAGGTCGGAGGAGCTCCAGGGGGCCCATGAGGTAGAGGGCGCGCCCCCACCCTCATGGCTAGGGTGTGCCCCCTGGCCTTGATCTTTTGCCAGTATTTTTTATTATTTCCAAAAATACACTCCGTGGAGTTTAAGGTCATTCCGAGAACTTTTGTTTCTGCACATAAATAACACCATGGCAATTCTGCTGAAAACAGCGACAGTCCGTGTTAGTTCCATTCAAATCATGCAGGTTAAAGTCCAAAACAAGGGCAAAAGTGTTTGGAAAAGTAGATATGACGGAGACGTATCACTCGGCCCCGACCACCCACCATAACCGGGAACTCCCCGATATTTTCCTCGCCCTCGCTTCTACCACAGTTTTTTCCATCATGGATGGCCCAAAGAATGTCATGCAGCTGCGTCTCCGGCCCGCCCAGGATGAAAAGCCCATTTTTTGTCATGATTTTTTTTCATAGAAGTAGGACCCCACCACATCTATGATGATACCGGGTTTTGTCACAATTATCGACATAGAAGTGTCATAAGTATGAGAATTTTTTTCGTACGGCCCAAAATGTCACGGATGTGTCTTTATTTTGTAGTGTGACCTCCAGAACAGGATTACCGTACCACTCTGGTGCGGATCTTACTCTGGTTGACCTACAAGGTTTGGTAGTAACTTGATCATAACTTTCATGATCAGCATCATTAGCTTCCTCACTAATTGGTGTTGGAATCACTGGAACTGATTTATGTGATGAACTACATTCCAATAAGGGAGAAGGTCCAATTACCTCATCAAGTTCTACTTTCCTCCCACTCACTTATTTTGAAAGAAACTCCTTCTCTAGAAAGGATCCATTCTTAGCAACGAATATCTTGCCTTTCGATCTGTGATAGAAGGTGTACCCAACAGTCTCCTTTGGGTATCCTATGAAGACAAATTTCTCCGATTTGGGTTCGAGCTTATCAGGTTGAAGCTTTTTCACATAAGCATCACAACCCTAAACTTTAAGAAACAACAACTTTGGTTTCTTGCCAAACCACAGTTCATATGGTGTTGTCTCAACGGATTTCGATGGTGCCCTATTTAACGTGAATGCAACCGTCTCTAAAGAATAACCCCAAAACGATAGCTGTAAATCAGTAAGAGACATCATAGATCGAACCATATCTAATATAGTGTGGTTATGATGTTCGGACACACTATTACGCTGTGGTGTTCCAGGTGGCTTGAGTTGCGAAACTATTCCACATTGTTTCAAATGAAGACCAAACTCATAACTCAAATATTCACCTCCATGATTAGATCATAGAAACTTTATTTTCTTGTTACGATGATTTTCCACTTCACTCTGAAACTCTTTGAACTTTTCAAATGTTTCATAATTATGTTTCATTAAGTAGATATACACATATCTTCTCAAATCATCTGTGAAGGTCATAAAATAACGATACCCGCCACGAGCATTAACACTCATAGGACCGCATACATCAGTATGTATTATTTCCAATAAGTTTGTTGCTCGCTCCATTGTTCCGGAGAACGGAGTCTTAGTCATCTTGCCCATAATCAAGTGATTCATAATCAAGTGATTCCAAAAGCCCATCAGCATGGAGTTTCTTCATGCTCTTTACACCAATATGACCTAAACGACTAGCCACAAATAAGTTGACTATCATTATTAAACTTGTATCTTGTGGCTTCAATGCTATGAATATGGGTATCACTACTATTGAGATTCAACAAAAATAGACCACTCATCAAGGGTGCATGACCATAAAAGATATTACTCATATAAATAGAACAACCATCATTCTCTGATTTAAATGAATAACCATCTCGCATCAAACAAGATCTAGATATAATGTTCATGCTTAATGCTGGCACCAAATAACAATTATTCAGGTCTAAAACTAATCCCGAAGGTAGATGTAGAGGTAGCGTGCCGACTATGATCACATCGACTTTGGAACCATTTCCCACGCGTATCGTCACCTCGTCCTTAGCCAATCTTCCTTTAATCCATAGCCCCTATTTCGAGTTGCAAATATGAGCAATAGAACCAGTATCAAATACCCAGGCGCTACTACGAGCATTAGTAAGGTACACATCAATAACATGTATATCAAATATACCTTTCACTTTGCCATCCTTCTTATCCGCCAAATACTTGGGGCAGTTCCGCTTCCAGCGACCAGTCCCTTTGCAGTAGAAGCACTCAGTCTCAGGCTTAGGTCCATACTTGGGCTTCTTCACTTGAGCAACAACTTGCTTGCCATTCTTCTTGAAGTTCCCCTTCTTCCCTTTGCCCTTCTTCTTCAAACTAGTGGTCTTGTTGACCATCATCACTTGATGCTCCTTGATTTCTACCTCCGCAGCTTTCAGCATTGCGAAGAGCTCGGGAATTGTCTTATCCATCCCTTGCATATTATAGTTCATCATGAAGCTTTTGTAGCTTGGTGGTAGTGATTGAAGAACTCTATCAATGACATTATCATTAGGAAGATTAACTCCCTGTTGAGTCAAGTGGTTGTGTTACCCAGACATTCAGAGTATATGTTCACTGATAGAACTATTCTCCTCCATTTTGAAGTTGTAGAACTTATTGGAGACTTCATATCTCTCAATCCGGGCATTTGCTTGAAATATTAACTTCAACTCCTGGAACATCTCATATGCTCCATAACGTTCAAAATGTCGCCGAAGTCCTGATTCTAAGCCATAAAGCATGACACACTGAACTATCGAGTAGTCATCAGCTTTGCTCTGCCAGACATTCATAACATCTGGAGTTGCTCCTGCTGCGGGCTTTGCACCTAGCGGTGCTTCCAGGATGTAATTCTTTTGTGCAACATTGAAAATAATCCTCAACTTACGGACACAGTCCGTGTAGTTGCTACCATCATCTTTCAACTTAGTTTTCTCTAGGAACACATTAAAATTCAAAGGAACAGTAGCACACACCATTTATCTACAACAACATAGACATGCAAAATACAATCAGATACTAAGTTCATGATAAATTAAAGTTCAATTAATCATATTACTTAAGAATTCCCAATTAGATAGACATCCCTCTAGTCATCTAAATGATCATGTGATCCATCTCAACTAAACCATGTGCGATCATCACGTGAGATGGAGAAGTTTTCAATGGTAAACATCACTATGTTGATCATATCTACTATATGATTCACGCTCGACCTTCTGGTCTCAGTGTTTCGAGGCCATGTCTGCATATGCTAGGCTCGTCAAGTTTAACCTGAGTATTCTGCTTCTGCAAAACTGGCTTGCACCCTTTGTATGTGAACGTAGAGCTTATCACACCCGATCATCACGTGGTGTCTCGGCACGACGAACTGTAGCAACGGTGCATACTCAGGGAGAACACTTGTACCTTGAAATTTAGTGAGAGATCATCTTATAATGCTACCGCTGTACTAAGAAAAATAAGGAGCATAAAAGATAAACATCACATGCAATCAAGTTAAGTGATATGATATGGCCATCATCATCATCATATTGTGCCTTTGATCTCCATCTCCAAAGCACCGTCATGATCAGCATCGTCACCGGCTTGACACCTTGATCTCAATCGTAGCATCATTGTCATCTCGCCAACTATTGCTTCTATGACTATCACTACCGCTTAGTGATAAACTAAAGCAATTACATCACGATTGCATTTCATACAATAAAGCGACAACCATATGGCTCCTGCCAATTGCCGATAACTGTTACAAAACATGATCATCTCATACAACAATTTATATCATCACATCTTGACCATATCACATCACAACATGCCCTACAAAAACAAGTTAGACGTCCTCTACTTTGTTGTTGCAAGTTTTACGTGGCTGCTACGGGCTCCTAGCAAGAACCGCTCTTACCTACGCACAAAAACCACAACAATTTTTCGTCAAGTGTGTTGTTTTAACCTTCAATAAGGACCGGACGTAGTCAAACTTGATTCAACTAAAGCTGGAGAAACAGACACCCGCTAGCCACCTGTGTGCGAAACACGTCGGTAGAACATGTCTCATGAACATGGTCATGTAATGTCGGTCCGGGCTGCTTCATCCAACAATACCGCCGAATCAAACTAAGACGTTGCTGGTAAGCAGTATGACTATCATCGCCCACAACTCATTGTGTTCTACTCGTGCATATAACATATGTGCATAGACCTGGCTCTGATGCCACTGTTGGGGAACGCAGTATTTCAAAAATTTCCTACGATCACGCAAGATCTATCTAGGAGATGCATAGCAATGAGACGGGAGAGTGTGTTCACGTACCCACATAGACTGAAAGTGGAAGCGTTTAGTAACGCGGTTGATGCAGTCGAATGTCTTTGCGATCCAACCGATCCAAGCACCGGACGTATCACACCTCCGCGTTCAGCACATGTTCACCTCGATGACGTCCCTCAATCTATTGATCCAGTTGAGGATGAGTGTTGGTGTCAAAACCGGCGGATCTCGGGTAGGGGGTCCTGAACTGTCCGTCTAGGACGGATGGTAACAGGAGGCAGGGGACACATTGTTTTACCCAGGTTCGGGCCCTCTTGATGGAGGTAAAACCCTATACGTCCTGCTCGATTAACATTGATGATATGGGTAGTACAAGAGTAGATCTACCACGAGATCAAGGAGGCTAAACCCTAGAAGCTAGCCTATGTTGTGATTGTTGTTGTGATTGTTGTCCTACGAACTAAAACCCTCCGGTTTATATAGAGACCGGAGAGGGCTAGGGTTACACAAAGTCAGTTACAATGGTAGGAGATCTACATATCCGTATCTCCAAGCTTGCCTTCCACGCAAGGAAAGTCCCTCCCGGACACGGGACGAAGTCTTCAATCTTGTATCTTCATAGTCCAGGAGTCCGGCCGAAGGTATAGTCCGGCTATCCGGACATCCCCTAATCCAGGACTCCCTCAGTATCCCCTGAACCAGGCTTCAATGACGAAGAGTCCGGCGCGCAGATCGTCTTCGGCATTGCAAGGCGGGTTCCTCCTCCAAGTACTTCATAGAAGATTTTGAACACAAAGGTAGTGTCCGACTCTACAAAATAAGTTTCCACATATTGCCATAGAGAGAATAATATTTACACAAATCTAATCTGCTGACGTATTCCGTAGCGTGACATCACACCACGGCCAAGTCTTTATTCGAATCATTTTACTGTCCCACCTCAGCGCGTTTAGCGAGGCGGTTTTCTTGGCACGTCTTGTCAAAGCAGAGATCGTGTCCCCTCATTCCGGGATTCTCATCAATACGGGCGTGGGTAACCCAGTCGTACCCGTTGGTATGTTTTCTTGATCAAAGGCGAGTCCCAAACGGTCACGGGGAGGGCCCTTGGTATTCAACCTCTTATAAAGAGACCAAGGCCTTACTCCTTTTTTCAATCTCAAATGAGTTCGCCCTTTGCCTCGAGTTCCAACACCCAAGGCTCCAGATTTCAGGCGCTTCGGACCTTCGACGATGTCCGGTTCCGACCTTCGAGGCTGATGGATGCCCTCTTCCGTCACGGAGGAGGACGTGCTGAAGTTGAGAGAGGCCAGGTTCTTGACCGGCGAAATCTGGCATAGGCTGCCTGCTCAAGGGCAGGTCATTCCCACTCCCAAGCCTGGTGAGCGTGTGGTGTTCATGTCTCACTTCCTTCGGGGGCAAGGCTTCCCGACGGATCCCTTTGTGAGGGGGCTCATGTTTTATTATGGGCTGGAATTTCACGACTTAGCTCCGGAGTCCATCCTCCATATTTCCTCATTCATCGTCGTGTGTGAAGCCTTCCTCCGTATTACTCCTCACTTCGGACTATGGCTCAAGACCTTCAAAGTAGAGCCGAAGATGATCGAGGGACGGCACACAAAGTGTGGAGGTGCTTTTATAAGAAAGAATGCCGGTGCTCCATGGCCCGAGGGCTCTTTTCAAGAGGAGTCCAGCTTATGGCAACGAGAGTGGTTTTATATCACAGCTCCCAGGAGCACCAAGTGGGTGGCGCTGCCTGCTTTCCGCTCGGGTCCCCCACCACAGCTAGCATCATGGGTCAATAAAGGACTGGACTAGGGGCCGTCCAAGGACGTGCCCTTGTTGTAGGGCCGCATTCGAGATCTCCTAGAAAGAGATATCAGTCTGGTCGTGGTGACACAGGTTATGCTGATTCGCCGAGCTCTGCCCTGCAAACGTCGCCCCCTCCGCCTGTGGGAGTTCAATCCGGGGGGACCACGAGCTCTCCAACATTTTATGGGCGCGACGCCCGTGGAGATGTACAAATTGTTCTTCGGATCACAAGCAATGTGTCCGGACTTGACCGAGGACGCAGGTCTGAGCTGCAACCGCCCGGATACTCAAGTAAGTAGCCCTGTGCCCGGACCTGCAATCCGCATCCGGCCCCACTTCGGCCTGTGGTTAAAGACCTTCAATATCAAGCCAAAGGTAGTACGAGGCCAACAAGCAGAATGCAGCAGAGCCATGGTGGGCAAGATGCCCAATGCCATATGGCTTGAAGGCTCCTTCATGGAGACAATAAAGGGATGCCAATCGGCATGGTTCTACATCACCGAGCCGTGCGACGCCAAATGGGCGGCAGCCCCTGAGTTTCGATCCGGATTCCCAACACGGCTCACTTCCTGGAAAGGGAAGGGCTTGTCGTGGGGTTCATCAGTGGAGCTGGATGGACTCCAGAAATGTATCCGGAGCATGGCGAGCAAGAAGCTCAAGCTTGTTAACATAGTCCAGGTTATGCTCATCCGTCGGATCCTCCCGTGTCAACAACGGGATTTTACCTTGTGGGAGTTCGACCCGGCCCAGCACCAGACTCTCAGCGAGCTCTTCGATACGACAAACAAGGACGTCTGGAAGGTGCTGTTCAAGGGCGCAGAGGTCCCCCCTTCTCTCGCCGAGGACCGCGGACTAAGCGCAAAGCGCCTAGCGCGTTCGGTGAGTTCAATACGTCCCGTAGGACATTTATTTTCCCTAGCTTAATTATGCGCGGGGTCTAATCTCCATGCCTTTGATAGGACTAGGTGGAGATGTCGGGGCAGATTAACTGTCCGGCCCCTTTGCCCGAAGACACTACAGGCGCTCTCCTGACGGAGATGCTGGCTCCGGCTCCTTACATGGTGCCGGAGAAGACCAAGAAGGCCAAGGGAACCTGAAAGAGTTCCCGGCGCCAGGTGTTATCAGACTCATCGTCCGATAACTCTATGGCACACTCTTCCCCCGAAGACGAGGAGGAAGAAGAAGATGCTCCCCCTCCAGGCGGGGGAGACAAGAAAAGGAAGGCCGCCCCAACTGGGGAGGCCGAAGGGTCCAAGAAGGAAATGACTCTCCTTCCGGACAGTTCCACCGCCGCCGATGAAAGCGAAGACGAGTGGTTGCCCAGGGCCAAGCCCCCGGGGAGATCGTAAGTGTTCGGATACCAGAGTAACTCATAGAATTCCTTTGTCACACTGTTTTTCCTAACGCCGAACATAATTACGCAGGTCGCCACGAGCCAGTATCGATGTATCATCAGACGACTCCCTAGGCTCGTCGGACATGGATAGCGATCCAGTCCCTACCGCCACCTCCCCTCATCCTGCTGACGACGCCGAGGTGCTTTCTCAAGAGGCACCGGGTCGAGGGGAGACAGTCCTGGAGGCGCCTCAAGGCGACCTTCCGGACTCCGGGAGCCGAGGGGACGGGGCCCCTGAGAGCTGCGAGTTCGGCCCTCAGTTGAACACCGCGCCAGAACCTCCAGCGGTTCCAGGCTCGGGTAGGCGGCCTCCTCCTAAGAGGGGCAAGACGCCTGTGCCGATGACCTCTGTCCATCCAGAGGCGTCGGACAATCTGCTGGAAGCGCTTCGCAGCGCTTCCATCAACGAGGAGCACCGCACTATCATGAGTGCGGTGATCCAGAAGGTTCAGTCCGCCAAGAGCGGATTGACTGAAGCCTGTGCCAGCCTTCTAACGGTCTTTGAGGTAAGTGTTTTAAAATGTAGTAGAAATATTACCGCATAGACAGTAGCCCCTGATGCTTTGTTCGGTGTTCACAAAGAAAAGCTGAACAGAGGATCAAATAATGTCGCAGGAGTCTAATATAAGTATGTCAATATGCATATGCAAGCTTCGCTGTTGGCGTCCGCCGCACTGACTGCGGAGGTCGTCGTACTAAAGCAGGACCTCGAGGGGTCCAGGAAAGAGCTCGGCCTTGCCAAGAGGCAGCTCGAGGAGAACAAGGGTAAGTAATACCCTGTCTATAGATATGTATATATAAAGAAGACGCGATTGCAAAATGACAGGATCAACGTATATTTGCCAGGGGCCACGACCGAGGTGGAGACCCTAAAGCAAGCGCTAACCAAGGCCGAGGATATAGCGGCCAAGGAGCGCACCGAGCGAGAGAAGCACGTGGCTCGGGTGGGCGAGGTGCAGGAAGAGCTCCAGGCTCTCGTGGCGAAGCACGAGGCGTTGGAGCTTGACTCAAAGACGCGGGAGTCTGAGCTTGCCGCGGCCCTCGACAGCGCAAGAAGTGCCAAGGCCAAACCCCAAAAGGCCCTCCTGGAGATCGACACGATGAAGAAGATAGCGGTGGGTAAGGCTTTCTATATGCAAATCAAGCATGTAAAAGTAAATTACCGATTACTTACCCGAATCCGGAGCTCTCCAAGAGCATTCGCAGATTTGCCCCGCAGTGTGTCCGATGCCATGCAATTTTACCAGGCCGAGGATGGAAGCTCAACAAAGAAGCTATTCTGGTCTCAGTATGCTGAGGCCGAACACCCGGTGCCAATGAGCGACCAGCTGAAGCAGATGGTCGAGCTACATAAGGCGGCCGATCGGGCCATGACAAGCTTTTTAGTCCGGCTGTGGCCTGGCGATGCCCTTCCGAACAGCTTCTTCGGCCTGGTGAGGTGGCTTGTGGATGCCTGCCGCGGCTGGAGGTCGTCAAGCGATCTGTCTACATTGAAGGTGCACGTCGGGCTTTCGCCCGTGTGAAATTGTAGTGTGTCAAGCTAGACATCGTGAAGCTGATCAAGGAGGGGCCGCCGGAGGGCAAGGAGCACCGCCACCCCGAGATGTACTACGAGGGTGTTCTGCCGAGTGCCCGTCTCATCGCGGATGAGTGTTCAAAAGATGTAATATTTGAATGAGACTTGCTCGTTTTATCCTGTATTTACGAAAACTTGTTTCATATGCGCTATGCAACGCTTGTTTGAATTTAAATATTACCTTCTGTTTGGCTGTTTATCCAATCTGAGAGATGGCTAGTCCTCGGCTTCTACCCCCATGCTACGAGTGCTGGGGTGTTCAGGATAAACCTGAGCACTCTTGTTCCCATGTTTGGGTCCTTCGAGGGAGGTGCTCAACACAGCAAACAAGGCAACCTGACTAATAATGCTTTATCACTCTCACTTAGCCATAGAATTCTATAATTTTAAATTTCAGCGAAGCCCCTGGTATTCGGAAGGCCAAATTTGGGGCGCGATACACGCCTTTAAGCCGGACAGGGGCGGCCCCTCGCTCTAAGCGGCATAAGTCTTTAGGGACTCGAAAACCTCGCCGAACAGCGACCAATCTCTCACCTTATCATGACAGTTAGTTTTAGCTTTCTCTACTGAGGTGCTGAACCCAGCAGAACCGGGGCACAATTGTAGTAGTTCTCCTAGCGCTACCTTAGCCGATAGAGTGGAACGTAAGGTACCAAAACATAGGAGCCGGGCAAACCCAACATAGACCAAAGACATGATTCGGAGCTGATGCATATAATGCTATAAGTTTGGGGTGCCGCACTTGTGAAAGTGTTCGGACTTGTCACACCGTATTGTGAGGTACGTAAGCCCCTGGTGTATTAGCCGTACCAAGGTGTACGGTTGCAAGGCGTCATTAATGAACACACACACACACACACATATATATATATAAGAATGCAATAATAGTCGTAATGTCATGCATTGTTTATTAAAAAATTGCGTTAAAGCAGAGTGATACAGATAGTGCGATAAGCAAAGAGTAGGACTATGTCCCTTCCAAGGGCAAGCTGAGGAATGATATGAAATCGAATATTTCGCTCGTTACTGTAATCAACCTGGGAATTCCGTGGTATGACGTAGCTGTCTGCCTCCTTGGTTGCTGCATCATGTGTTCGGTAATAGTGCTGCCGGACAGTGTTTCTAGAGATTAAGGTCCTGAAAAAAAGAAAAATAACCAAACGGGAAGCCCCTAGTGCGGTTTAAGCCGCGTCTTGGGGCGTGCCGCAGTTGTGCCCCCCTCCCCATCTGTGCCCATGGTATTTTTAATGTGTAATTATGTACGCGCGACACGAGTTTTGCCGCTGGGCTGGGATTGGGGTGGCCGCCGTATTGCTACATGAGCTTAGATCGCGCCAGGTGGTCTATTTGCTGATTGCTCCGAGCGCGCTTCAAGGTGTCCGGGCTGTGAAGCGCCGAACTAGTTGATTGCCTTGAGAGGCTGCTTTGCGCTTCTGCTGCGAGGGCTGCGGTGTGCTCCTCTGTTCGGAGAGAGCGCTCTGTGTTTCCATTGACTGTAATAACTCCGCGAGGTCCTAGCATCTTGAGCTTGAGGTATGCATAATGCGGTACCACATTGAATCTAGCAAATGCGGTTCTCCCGAGCAGCGCGTGATAACCACTGCGGAACGGGACTTTATCGAAGATTAACTCTTTGCTTCGTAAGTTATCCGGGGATCCAAAGACCACTTCCAGTGTAATTGAGCCTGTGCAATGGCCCTCTACACCTGGAATGACGCCTTTAAAGGTCGTTTTTGTGGGTTTGATCCTTGAGGGGTCTATACCCATTTTGTGCACTGTGTCCTGATAAAGCAGGTTCAGGCTGCTGCCGCCATCCATAAGGACTCGAGTGAGGTGAATTCTGTCAATGATTGGGTCTAGGACCAATGCGGCTAATCCGCCATGTCGGATACTAGTGGGGTGGTCCCTGCGATCGAAGGTGATCGGACAGGAGGACCAAGGGTTGAACTTTGGGGCGACTGGCTCCAACGCATATACGTCCCTGAGCGCACGCTTCCGCTCCCTCTTGGGGATTTGGGTTGCATATATCATGTTCACCGTCCGCACTTGCGGGGGAAACCTCTTCTGTCCTCTAGTGTGCGGCTGCCGGGGCTCCTCCTCGTCATCGCTATGCGGCCCCTTGTCATTGTTTTTGGCAATTAACTTGCCGGCCTGCTTGAACACCCAACAATCCCTGTTGGTGTGATTGGCTGGCTTGTCTGGGTGCTGTGTATTTGACACGAGCGATCGAGTATACGGTCCAGGCTGGACGGACCCGGCATACTTTGTTTGAATGGCTTTTTCCGCTGACCGGGTTTAGAGCCTTTGTATCCGGCATTGACTGTCGTATCCTCAGTATTTTCGCTGTTAATGCGGCACTTATGTTTGTTGTGACGAGACCTGCTATTGCCGTCCTTGGTATCTGAGGTACCATGGTTCTTTGATATGTTATTACTGCGAGCCAGCCAGCTGTCTTCTACCGCACAAAAGCGGGTCATGAGCGTTGTGAGAGCTGCCATAGATTTCATCTTTTCCTGACCAAGGTGCCGGGCTAGCCACTCATCTCGGATGTTGTGTTTGAAAGCCGCCAAGGCCTCCACATCCGGACAGTCGACGATTTGATTTTTCTTTGTAAGGAACCGAGTCCAGAATTGCCTGGCCGACTCTTCTAGCTGCTGAATTATGTGGCTCAAGTCATCGGCGTCTGGTGGTCGCACATAAGTGCCCTGAAAGTTGTCGAGGAATGTGGCTTCCAGATCTTCCCAACAGCTAATGGAGTCCGCTGGCAAGCTGTGAAGCCAATGCCGCGCTGGTCCTTTGAGCTTTAGTGGGAGGTATTTGATGGCGTGTAAGTCATCACCGCGGGCCATGTGGATGTGGAGGAGGAAATCATCAATCCATACTGCGGGATCTGTTGTGCCGTCGTATGATTCAATATTTACAGGTTTGAAACCATCTGGGAATTGATGTTCCATTACTTCGTCTGTGAAGCATAAGGGGTGTGCGGCGCCTCTGTATTGGGCTATATCGCGACGTAGCTCAAATGGGTCTTGCCCGCTGTGTTCGGCCCAGACGGATGTCCTTTTACTGTATCCGGCGTGACGTTTATCGTCTTGCAGAGTGATGCGCCGTTGTGAACCGTAGATCGATCTTGCATGCTTTTCTTTGTCCTCCAATAGGTCTCGCAGGTCTAGCGTATCTCTCCATGCCTTTTTATTTGAATGGCGTCAGGGTGGAGGCTGAGCTTTTGGCTGGAATGCCTCTCTATCGTGGCCACGAGGTGGCCGATCAGCCGTATCATACGCTTCTTCCTCCAGTCGGGGTAGTAACCTGCACTTTGGGTAATTCTTGGAGGGGTGCTCGAGTTTATATTCCTCGGTCGCGAGGACTTCAGTCCATCTATCAGCTAGCAGATCTTGATCAGCTTGAAGCTGCTGCTGCTTTTTCTTCAGGCTATTTGCCGTGGCCATAAGCCGACGCTTGAAGTGCTCTTGTTCGACGGGATCCTCTGGTACAGCGAATTCATCGTCGCCGAGGCTTGCCTCGTCTTCGGAGGGGGGCATGTAATTTTCATCCTCCTCCTCTCCGTCTGCCGCTCTCTCAGGAGAGCTGGCTCCTTCATCCTCCTGCTCTAAATCTTGCTGGAGGGGGTTGTTGTTGTCTTCGACACTATCCAGAGTATTATTATCTCCTGTGCCGGTATCACCACTTTTGCTTTGGCGGGACTTAGAGCGGTGTCGCTGACGTCGGCGCTTGGGTTGCTTCTTGGAGGGGTCATCCTCCGCTATCTCGTCGCCATTGCCTTCGTTGGGTGTATCCACCATGTATATGTCATATGACGAGGTGGCTTTCCAGTGCCCTATAGGCGCTGGTTCATGTTTGTCTCCTACATCGTCGTCCATACCGTTGATGTCTTCGGAGTCGAAGTCGAGCATGTCGGTTAAATCATCGACAGTGGCTATGAAGTGGGTGGTGGGTGGGCGTCGAATTTCTTTGTCGTCCGCATCCCAATCCTGTTGGCCATAGTCCGGCCAGGGCTCTCCTGACAAAGAGAGAGACCTTAGTGAATTCAGAATGTCGCCGAAGGGCGAGTGCTGAAAGATATCCGCGGTGGTGAATTCCATGATCGGCGCCAAATCGGATTCGATTGGGAGGGGCGCGGATGGTTCAGAGTCTGAAAAAGAGTCCGACACCTTGGAGTCACGGGCTGCGTAGAGGATTAGGCTGGTGTTCGGCTCGATCGCCCTTGAGACTGCCGCCCCTGAGGCGGTGTCTAACCACCCGTCCTCAATTGGCGCAGTTGGCTCCGAGCTAAGGGTCGGAGCTGATGCGGGCGCGGCCTCTGGGGTACTGTTCGGCGGCAGAGCTAGGTCATACCCATCGTGACAATGCGGCGCGCCCGGCTGTGGCTTGAATCCGTCGAAGACCAAGTCTCCGCGGATGTCGGCCATGTAGTTCAAACTTCCAAATCTGACCTGATGGCCAGGGGCGTAGCTTTCAATCTGCTCCAGATGGCCAAGAGAATTAGCCCGCAGTGCAAAGCCGCCGAATACGAAGATCTGTCCGGGGAGAAAAGTCTCACCCTGGACCACATCGCTATTGATGATAGTAGGAGCCATCAAGCCTAACGGCGACGACACAGAGGAACTCTCAATGAAAGCACCAATGTCGGTGTCAAAACCGGCGGGTCTTGGGTAGGGGGTCCCGAACTGTGCGTCTAGGCCGGATGGTAATAGGAGGCAGGGGACACAATGTTTTACCCAGGTTCGGGCCCTCTTGATGGAGGTAGAACCCTACGTCCTGCTTGATTGATATTGATGATATGGGTAGTACAAGAGTAGATCTACCATGAGATCAGAGAGGCTAAACCCTTGAAGCTAGCCTATGGTATGATTGTATGTTGTGATTGTTGTCCTACGGACTAAAACCCTTCGGTTTATATAGACACCTGAGAGGGTTAGGGTTACACAAGGTCGGCTACAAAGGAGGAGATATCCATATCCGTATTTCCTAGATATCCATATCCATAGGTCGGCTACAAGAATTGGAAGATCACAGGATGCAAAGAAGCATGGTGAGATTAAGTCAAACCACAAGAAAATGTACGGTTATAATGCTATTATGCTACTATCTCTTAGTCTTGTGCTTCATGAATAGGAATTTGAAAAGGAGGACAAGTGGAAATTAAAATTCCTATGGTTTTAATTTCAAGGAGACACTGAAGGAACAAATCCTATAGTTTTCCTTTTCTCCATTCCTTTGAACCAAATTCATGAATAGTAGTACCATAGGAAAGTTTCCAATTCCTATGTTTTTCCTTCACTTTTCCTTTCAAGCACTGGCAATTCTAGTATGCAGGCTTGAGCAAGGAAAAGCCTACACTCAAAAAATGTTTTTGTGCTACTTCTATTACTTTGGACCCACGCCACTGTCCTACTAGCTCAACTCCCAGGCCCATTGACAAATGCACAGCTCAAACGCGTAGTGATAAATAATGATGGCTTTCAAGAGAGTCCATCACAGATAGCTAAGTTGCCTGGTACCTCACTGCTTGTCATATAGCAGGATAAAATAATCGTATTTCACGTTACTACGTGTGCTCAGTGGACAATATATATAACATGTAGAGTAAAAAAGAGATGCAACAAGTGTACAACCTCTTTGGCGAAGCCATGTCGATCTCAGCGTGATTGGGTTGGTCGGTGTGGATGCTCCGGCTGACTTGACTGTCGAAGGAGGGGAAGAAGATCTTAGGCGTCTGGAGATGGAGCCCGGGGTACTGTTCCGCTGTGATGGAGGGTTTCGTCGTTGGAGCAGCTCCGGTAAGTTGTACGACGTCGAGGCTGAAGCAGGATAAGAGAGACAACGTTAACCTGAGTGGAATTCTAATATAATCTCCAATAGATGGCGTAAAATACATAACCACAAAGTGCTAGATGTAAAATTCATCAGCCGCTCATCTCTGAACTTAACTGTCGAACTAAATTTAACTGTCGAAACTGAACTTAACTGTCGAAACTGAATTTTGCTGTCGAAACTGAATTTTACTGTCAAAACCGAACATACTAGTAGCAGAAAAGCAGTAGCAGTAGGAGCAATGCGTGTGAGAGCCGGGGCAGCTGGTCGTGTAGCAGCATCAGGTGAGGCTACCCTGAGTCGCCAGCCACCTCTGGCCAAACAGTCGCCCCCCGCCGCCTGTGGCCGGCGGTGCGCCGCCCCGCCCGCCCCGCCCGCCCTGAAACCACTCCCCACGGCCAGTCCGCCGCTGCCCCGGCCATCCCTTTAGGCCGCCCGTGCCGAGCTTTTTCTCCGGCGACCCCCACGCCACCGCCCCACCACCGCCAGTGACCACCGCCCCTACCCTAAACCCTAAGATAGATAGTGGGGTACCTCTCCGGCGAGCCCCCTCCCCGCTGCGGCTGGTTCTTCCTTAACTCTGACGAGCCCCCCCTGAAAATCGACTGACCCAAAAGTCGATTCAGTCGACTGAAGTGTAGCTAAATCGGAGCAACATCGCAAGCAAGAGCAAGAGCGAGAGCAGCAACGGGAGCAAGAGCAAGAGCAATAGCAAGAGCAGACCAAGCAGGGGACCGAGAGCAAGAGGACAGCAGTAGCGTGAGCGAGAGCTAAAGCAGCATCAGCTCCTACTGATGTGGACGTCGCCGCCGAGGGAGCGACGCCGTGGAGGAAGTGGCCGGCGACGCCGCCATGGATGGAGCCGTGCCGTGTCGGCTCGGGTCCGAGCGCTGGCAGCACCGTGAGATCAAATCAAGAAGAAAATGCGGCGATTAGTGTACAACCTCTTTGGTGGCGCCGATTAGGCCTTAGCTTCATCCGGGGAAACAGTGATGATGATGCTCTTTCGGTGGTGTAGGTGAGGACGACGGTGTGGGAATGGAGGTGGTGCGAAAGACGAGGGGAACGTCGGGGCAGCTCCTTGGAGGTGGAGGACGGGGTGGCTGAACCGGCGAGACAACGAGATCGACGACGGATCCTCATCCGGTACGGTGGATGAGGGACGTCGATGTGTTGCTGTGGACGACATCATCGGGGAAGAGGCTCCGGCTGGGTGGCGGACGGAGGAGGGTGTGGGGCTTCACGGGTTTTCACGGCCTCGGTGTACGAATGGGTGGGCTGATGGGGTGGGAGTGGGGAACCATGGCTTAAGGACCCGCTTGTCATAAATGGTGGGTAAGTTACGGTAGTACCCCCACCGATTTGTGCTAGGCGATTTTTCGGTTTAGGGGTATCATGGGCATTTTGCATGTCAGGATTTTGCAGGAGGTGGGAGTTTTCGCACACGTTGTAATTTTGGGATAGCAATGCGCGTGTTGAGATGGAGGGAGTTTTCGGAGCACAACGAGACAAATAAGTATCTTAAATATTTCGGGGTAACAAGGTGCGGGTTGAAATTTTTAGACGAGCCTAATGTGTACTGTACCAAATCAATTCGCACTTCTGTCGACAAAAAAACAAAAAGAAATCAATTCGCACCACACAAGAGAGTCTAGTCCTGTGTATTGTACCAAATCAATTCGCATTACAAATGCCATTCAAAACTTTGAATCATGTTATGTTCAATGAAAATATTTCGCTATGTGTATAATGCATGCAACCTGCTACTCAAATGAACGTTTTAGTGCATTCCAAATGTATATACCACCGCTTCAATATGAACTAAATTTGAATTCGTTTCTCTATTTGAATAAGATCCGTAATAATGATTGTTGTGAAGTCAAACCATTTGAATTTGTTTCTCTATTTTAATAAGATATACAATCATCATTATTGTCAAGTTAAACCATCGTTTGTGTATTATCTTCACATCACACCACATGATTACTGTCGAGTAAGATATGAACTATGTGTACTATATGAACTCGAACTCGATTTTTTGAATCCACTTTTTGTTGATTTCTAATCGCAGTACATTTCAAGCTCTAGCTAGATCTTCATAATCTAAACCATGTCTCATATGTATAATATGTTTATCACATAATGTATGGTGCCCCCCTACTCCTACAAGTATTTAGATGTGAGTTGCAAACGCCACACATTACCACAAATTCAAATAAAATGTGTGATTGTTCGATATATAGTATTGTTTAGATTGTTCGATATTTAGTTGTAAGCTACAAACGCCACACATTATCACAAATTCAAATAAAATGTGAGATTGTTCGATGTATAGTATGGTTTAGATTGTTCGACATTTAGCTATGAGTTGCAAACGCCATGCATTATGACGTTATGGTATAACATGTGCAAAACCACAGCACGCGTATCACCGCTATATTCATGCATGCATATGTTTATAACACTATGATCTCCTATTCAAATATATGAATCCACTTTCACATCAAATTATCATCTTTGTTAGTCTCTGTAGGATCGGAAGTATGTCTAGAGGGGGGGTGATTAGACTACTTGACCAAATAAAAACTTAACCTTTTCCCAATTTTAGTTCTTGGCAGATTTAGCCATTGTAGGACAAGTCAAGCAATCATCACACAATTCAAGCAAGCATGCAAAGAGTATATTGGCAGCGTAAAGTAAAGCATGCAACTTGCAAGAATGTAAAGGGAAGGGTTTGGAGAATCAAACGCAATTGGAGACACAGATGTTTTTCCCGTGGTTCGGATAGGTGGTGCTATCCTACATCCACGTTGATGGAGACTTCAACCCACGAAGGGTAACGGTTGCGCGATTCCATGGAGGGCTCCACCCACGAAGGGTAATGGTTGCGCGAGTCCACGGAGGGCTCCACCCATGAAGGGTCCACGAAGAAGCAACCACCCACGAAGGGTCCACGAAGAAGCAACCTTGTCTATCCCACCATGACCATTGCCCACGACGGACTTGCCTCACTAGCGGTAGATCTTCACGAAGTAGGCGATCTCCTTGCCCTTACAAACTCCTTGGTTCAACTCCACAATCTTGTCGGAGGCTCCCAAGTAACACCTAGCCAATCTAGGAGACACCACTCTCCAAGAAGTAACAAATGGTGTGTAGGTAATGAACTCCTTGCTCTTGTGCTTCAAATGATAGTCTCCCCAACACTCAACTCTCTCTCATAGGATTTGGATTTTGTGGAAAGAAGATTTGAGTGGAAAGCAACTTGGGGAAGGCTAGAGATCAAGATTCATATGGTAGGAATGGAATATCTTGGTCTCAACACATGAGTAGGTGGTTCTCTCTCAGAACATATGAGTTGGAATTGTGTATGTGTTCTGATGGCTCTCTTTTTGAATGAAGAGGAGGTGGAGGGGTATATATAGCCTCCACACAAAATCCAACCGTTACACACAGTTTTCCAATCTCGGTGGGACCGAATCAACAAACTCGGTCGGACCGAAAAGGTAAACCTAGTGACCGTTAGAGATTTTTGGTGGGACTGACATGCAACTCAGTAGGACCGATATGGTTAGGGTTTGGGCATAACGTAATCTCAGTGAGACCGATTACACAAACTCGGTGAGACCGAGTTTGGTAATAAGCTAACCAGAGAGTTGGTCAGGCAAACTCGGTGGGACCGATTTGCTCTTTCGGTGAGACTGAAAAGTTACAAAAGGGAAACAGGGAGTTTACATTGCAATCTCGGTGGGACCGATTCACTCTTTCGGTGAGACCGAAAAGTTACGAAAGGGAAACAGAGAGTTTGCAATCCCATCTCGGTGAGACCGATATCCCTATCGGTAGAACCAAATTGCTAGGGTTTGGCAGTGGCTTATGACAAGTGAAACTCGGTGGCGCTGGATAGAACGAATCGGTAGGACCGAGTTTGGCTTAGGGTTTAGGTCATATGTGGATATGGGAAAGTAGTTGAGGGTTTTGGAGCATATCACTAAGCACATGAAGCAAGAGGCTCATTAAGCAACACCTCATCCCTCCTTGATAGTATTGGCTTTTCCTAAAGACTCAATGTTATCTTGGA
The DNA here is from genome assembly GCF_018294505.1 of Triticum aestivum. Lineage (NCBI taxonomy): Eukaryota > Viridiplantae > Streptophyta > Magnoliopsida > Poales > Poaceae > Triticum > Triticum aestivum. The sequence goes on from NC_057803.1 coordinate 518,879,644, forward strand.
TCACTAAAATATAAAATGAAGAGTCTTGAGCTTTTGAGCTTGGGCCAATCCTTTGTCCTTAGCATTTTGAGGGTTCCACTTTCACATCCATGCCATGCCAATCATTGAGCTTTCCTGAAATAGTCATCTTGGAATAGCATTAGCTCAATGAGCTATATGTTGTTATGAATTACCAAAACCACCTAGGGATAGTTGCACTTTCAGTCTCTTAAACCCACACAATCCTCTAACCTTTGTAGCTAGCGTTAACTTTCACTCGTGCATGCACATGCCCTCCTCGCACTCCCCCTCCCTCAGCATTCTATCCATCGCACACATTCTTTTTTAGGTCGTTCTCCCATAGTCTCCACAACTCCTTTTCGACACACACCAATCGATAAACCTCTCCAGCGATGTCTGCCTACAACATACACATGCACCTTCCATCTCCTCCTTTCCGTGTCCATGCCTCGTGTCTCTCATACGGTCCCACACACGTGTAAACTCTCGCCCCTATTTTCATCGATCTCACAATCTCACACTCCTCCCCCTATCTAGCTAGTAGCTCGGCATCTCGCACCACCTCCTAGCTCCATTCTCACTGTCTATCTGTCTCGCTGGGCCTTATTTGCCTCTAACAAATGGATGTACATCGACTGATCTCCCGCTATAAATATAGCTAGCTAGGTCCTTATAACTCGTTTTCCCCACATGTCGATCGATCTACCTCATTAGTTATGTTTCTCCCTTCCTCCGACAAACAACAATTGATCTACCGATCTAGTTAGGTTTGCTTACCAAACACATGGTTCCCCTTCATCATCCATGCATGCGTCCCGACACATCTATCACGCACAGACACACACAGAAACACATCCCTACTCTCATTGATAATATTGCAGTTCTACCTTCAATTTGTCTAGTAGGCCTCTCCCACCATCTTCAAGAAGCAACTCCATCACCCATCCAACACTCTACCCCTCTCTCTCCTCTCTCTCTCTCTCTCTGTCCAACCTATTTCCCGTCCTTCAGTTATGTATGGATGTCGGCTGATCTCCCTCAAGACATAGCTGGGTCTCTCCTTCTCAACACATATATGAGTCATTCTACCTCTCTAGTTAGGCCTCTGCCTCCCCCTCCTCCCCCCACACACTGATACATCGAGCGCTCTAGTCATGTCTCCCTGCCACACACAAACTTGCCATGTGCCCTCCGACGTTCCGGTAGGTTAGTCGCCCTATATATTTGACCCGCACACACACAATTTCGATGGCTCTCTTCATCGATCTCGCACCCACCCACTTGATCCTCTCTTCGACTCTGTCGATATATATGACCCCTCCCTCTCTTCTCATGGATCGCCCCCTTTATATATGATATCGATAGGCCTCTATTTCACACACATTGCATGTGTCAAATTTTTGATGTGTCACGAACGCACACGCCATCTATCTAGGTTTGTATCTCTCTCACACACACCCACGTAGGTGGGGGACGTGCACGAAGAGAAGAGGTGCACGCACGGCACACGTACTCCCGTCTCTTTCCCTACCACACCCGTGCAGGTACACTGTGGAGCTCATTTCTATACGAAAAGGCAGCCCACGTGGTAATTTGACACGTGTACTGGTTGTCGACTTGATGGAGGATCGTCAACCACGGGTGAACAAAGAAATTGCGACTTGACGCATTATGTTAAAAAAGAGGCAAACCATGTGGGGCCTACCTTAGAGGCAATGCTCTATACACTTAGGATGCTCTGTGAGTATTACTTTTGATGTGTCCCATCAACTTGTAGAACGAGGATAAGCTTGCTTAGTACACCGTCTCCCCCGCCCACGGGCGCGGTGGCTCGCAGGACGAGGTGAGCTTGCTTACTATGCCTTACGCCTGCTCCCTCGCCCACACGCGCGGTGGCTCATAGGACGAGGAGAAAATTTTACTACTCCCTCCATTTACTCCTGGTCCCTACCTTGGTTAGAGAGATTATCATATTATTTGGAATATATGTCCTTTAGTAGATTTCAATATGAACTACTAGTACATACTCCAAACACTGATGTATATAGATGTATATTAGAGTGTAGATTCACTCATTTGCTCCATATGTAGTCAATATTGAAAAGGACGTAATAGTACGCACTCTCCCTCGCCCACGTGGTGAACGTGCAGCAATTCATTCGGTCTCATATAGCTAGAATGATATATACTGTAGTACCATTATTGCTCGGCTTCCCGAAGAGGCGGAGAGCCAATCGCAAGGTTAATATTTTGGAGATGCCAAGCGCAAGGTTTATAGGAGAACGAGTAGTAGTAGTACTAGTAGTATGTACCAGTGGTACGTACTGTACGAGGAAGAAGGCAACACGATGTATGTTTTGTGTGACAATCTCTTCTTACAGGACGTGCTAGACATAGTGGACCTCATTGTTGCTATGGGACTACTCCCTATCGTAGATGGAACGATTCAGAGTGGTGGGCAGCGGGCATAATTCGGAGCTGCTTAGGCTAGTCATAGTGGGAGTAACTTATGTAGTAACATGACACATCCCAAGACAAATTTGCTTATGTGGCATGGAGTTAATGAGGGAAGAGATGCTTGTGGTAACATAATATGTTACTGTAACATAACACACCCCGAGGTAAAAAGAGTCTATGTCTCAATTGATGAAGGTTTGTATGTTACCATCTATATGTTACTACCCATTATGAAGGTAGTCACATGGACTAGTAACAAAAGCATGTTACTAGTCTAAGTTACTCCCCACTATGACCAGCCTTAGTCTTAAACCCCATGAAGAAGTCCCATCGAAAGGAATAGCCATCCTCTACCCGTGCTCCTATGTAAAATGAGTAAATGAGACAAAAAGAGAAAGAGACAAAGTAAAAAAAATCACCAGCCTTAGATCCATCCCTATTGTATCGGTGAATGATATTTCTATGTTATGATTGACATGGCCATATTATTAACCATGCTACGGAGGTAGAAGCAGATTTTTATTTATTCGCGGAGGTAGCAGCAGATGGTTATTCAACGAGGAGTGAAATGATGGCTGCTTCCTCGGTCAAACATAGAGAAAGGTAGGCCTCATGTTTTCACGGCTTATTAGTCATTATTACTGCCTGTACTCTTTGCCCATATATAATAACCGCGTGGTAGTACAGTAGTGAGCTATACTTTTAATAACCATGCTCGAAGAGAAGAGGTGCACGCACCCACGCACATAGTGTACTAGTAGCGCTCTTTGCGTCTTTTGCGTCTTCCCCAACCACACACGTGACATGGTGGACCTCATTTCTATAAGATGATGCAGCCCACGTGATAATTTGACGCGTCTAGTAGTAGTTACTCACTTATAAATAATGGAGGGTCGGGAACCACGCCTGAACGGTGCCGCGTCATTTATAAATAAAGTTTTTTTCTTCAGTGGCACATACACAATATAAATAGGTTCATATGGAGGCATTGTCGACACATCCCAATCAGGGGTCCCTGCCATTCTCTCTCACAAAGCCGGTGAGGTTGCCTTCGTCCCTTGCTCACTGCCGCGACATGTGCAGTTGCCGCCTCCTGCCGCCCTCCTCTAGGTTGAGCTACGTCCCGACATCCCTCAGGTACAACTTCCTTTACAACCGGCTTGCACCACTGCTCCAGCTGCCCACATCACTCCATGTGGATATTTTTCTACTTCTTTGCCCACACATACCTCTACTGGCTTCTATGTACTATATTTGTGATGAGTTTATGTCTCATCAACTAGTCCGAGTAATCTTATTCTAATCACGCTTCTTCAATTTCTTTGCCACAGGGATGCTCATCTCGATTTTGGTGAAACTGCACAAAATGATCCGATGGTCAAAGGGTTGCAAACTTCATTTCTTCGGAAGCTCCAACGTTGCCAGCAAATTAAAGCCTGGTTGGGGTTTACGGTTCAAGGGCTAGGGACTGCATGGATCATTTTTTCTTTACCTGTCTCTGTTCCAAAATAAGTGTCAACTTTAGTAGTAGTAGTACAACTTTGTACTAAAGTTTGCATAAAGTTGAGACACTTATTTTGGAATAGAGGGAGTACATATTGGCTATGATCTGTCAATCATTGAGATGTAATAGCATGCATGTTAGTCTCCTTTGTATTTGATGAAATGTTGCAACGGGCAACCTTGGACGGAAGATACATGAAACAGAAGCTGGAAGCTTCATAGCATTGTACAAATTTATCTCGCTGATAAATTACAGTACGTACTATACTAGTACTATGTAAAGAGTTAGGTGTCGCACGGTGTCCAGAAAATATGGTGATAATGTGAGGTGGGCCATGTAATCACTTAGCCTGCGTGTTTTCACTGCTCTCGTACTCCTCCGTTGTAAGAATGGAGAAAATTGTAATCTAGTAGTACCTCCTTTCGCCAAAATCGTGGGACATCCAGCAGTCCTACCATCTCAGTAATAATGACCAATGAGCCGTCAAATCACATAGACCCAGCAGTAAGTTGGATGGACGAAGCAACCATCACTCTTGAATCTGCTTCTCTCTTCAACGCAGGCGCCAGCGAGAGGTCGCGTCCGCTCTGCCCAAGCATGAATGCGGCACCGATTCTTTGGAGCGGCGCTGACCTTTTTGGGCGGGAAGCGTGTGCGGGCGATGGAGGGGCTTTGGGTGGGCCAGGATGGTCAGGAGTGGGCGTGGCAGTGGTCCGCCTGTCCCGACTGGACACCCGGAAACAAGAGGATGCACCGACTCTCGCGGCTAAATCATACACTACAAACCATCTCTCTGTAGGAGTAGGTCAATGCGTCGCTCTCTCTAACACACACATGCTATTAAACACAAACACACACACACACGCACACGCACACACATGTTCATAGAATAGGAATATCGTGCGAGTTACTTAGGGAGCGTTTGGATCCTTAGCAAGAACAGTTTATAGCCCAGCTGGGCAAGGTTAGGCATTTGGAAGTGTTAAAATATGTTAGCTTTTGTGGGCCAGCTAGCTTGGCTGGGCTAGAAAAACCTTGCTAGCTCAGGAGAGCCAGATCGGCTCGCTTCCGACGGCAAACTTCATGTACTACCTCCGTCCTGGTTTATTGATCCCCATTGTATTTCATGTCAAATTTTGACCGTAGGTTGAACTAAAAAAATGTTCATGCATGTCACAAAAAATTATATTAATTTGTATTTCACGTACTAACATTTTTCTTATTAATTTGTTTGTTCCACCCTCTGACTGGTGGGACCCAACGTACTACCTGGAGAGAGGTAAGGTGACTAAGGCTGCATTATTTCTGTACTACCAACACTGCTTTAAATCCCAAAAGACCTTACCACCAAATCTACATGACATGATTATGATTTGAATCCCAATGACTCCCATGCAAAAAAAAACACAGCATGCTTGTCACACAAATGCAGGAATGTATAAAAGGTTACTTTCCTCTAGTTAAACATAACGTGAGGGTGGTGTAGCTGGTTAGCCTCTTCGCTCATCAAACTAGAGGTCTCGGGTTCGATAACCACACTTGAACATAATTTTGCTTTTGTTCGACTTCTTTCTTCCACCCAATGACAGGTAGGCCCTGCATGACAGAGAGAGAAAGTGATCTGGGGCGGTGCTAGGAGGATTCTTTGACTGGTCAAAATGGATGGATACGGAGCTATACCATCTCGGCCTCGGCGCTTGTTTTCTAGGGTTTGCACTCTTTAGACTCTCTCTCCACTATATCTATACATGCTAGAGCGTCAGCGCTTGTAGTTGCTCTCTTCACACTCTCTCACCCTCTCCAGATCTAAACAAGACTTCACTGGCCTCTCTCTCTCTCTCTCCCCTCACTGCCGGTCAAAGAGACGATAGGATCCGTCTGCCGGGAAGGGAAGGAGGCTTAACATTGTCGCCGTCGGTGAGGGAGGGAATCCACTACCGACGCAACTGTTCTCTTTCACCCAGCGGCAGCGCGGGAGGGCCACCGACCCCTTCTTCCTCGCCGTCGTACATAGTGTGGGCAGAACGGCCTCCGGTCGCCCATTGAACCACACCCCAAGAACCTTAAGGTATAATTTACTTATTCCACATGCATTGCTCTAGCTGCATGTGGGATTTTTCCGCTTCTGCACTCGAATCTTGGTGTTGGATCAAACAGGAAAGTAGTGGGGAAAGTTGCATAGCATGAATCTAGGATGTGGTTCAAAGAGGAAAGGAATGGGGGGAAGTAGTGGGGAAATTTGTATCGCATGAATCTAGGACGTGGTTCAAAAGGGAAAGGAAGGGGGGAAAGTAGTGGGGAAAGTAGCATAGCATGAATCTAGGACGTGGTTCAAAGAGGAAAGGAAGGGGGGAAAGTACTAGTACATACTGGCTATCCAGCACCTACATTGGTCGAAAAGGCAAAACAATGACAAACACAGTACGCACATCTGTAACGAACTGATCTTTTTGTTTTGTGGGACAACGCTGTAGAGTTTCAGCAGGACTAGATTTTATGCGCTCACATAGGGAAAGGTGTCTAAAGATAACAAAACTGGCACCAACACAAATATGCTCCTTGGTTGTTTGCTCTTTGTTGCAACAGACTGTGCATCACCCTTCATACATCGGTAGATGCACATGGTGATGGTGAGTCCATTGTCCCATACAACTCTTTACCTGTTGTTAATCTAAGGCCCTGTTTGGTTAAAAAGTCCTAGGACTTTTTTTTAGTAAATAAAAAGTCCCTATTCCCTACCTACTTGGTTCCAATGACTTTACATGGACTAGAGGTTGTTAAATGACATGCTAAAAGTGTTATCTACTTCACCTCGTTGCTATTGTGACCTTATGTTGCACTGCACAAAACACTTTTGTTTTAAGAGTGTTTTGTGAAGTTCAACCAAAATGTCACACCGACAACGTTGCTTGATCTTAGTGGAACTGCACAAGAGGAGATCTTACTTCCTATCCGTGTTGGCAAATTTGGTTCAGATCTTCTTCTTGTGAGTTGTTTGAATTCCGCGTCATGAGAGGTCAGTACTAGCCTTTTTTCACATGATTGCGCAGTGTGCTTTCATATGTTGTGCTACTTGTACGGTAATGTTGCTTGATTTTAGTGAACTGCACAAATGGAGACAAGACTTCCAATCTGTATGTGCACCGTAATATCCCATTGAGGTAAGATGAGGATATTGCACAACTTTTGGCCTGTATTTTGCCACTTTCATCAGAAAATTAATGTCATAGTTTAGTGCTATACTTGTGCTCCCTAATTGACATGCCAAATCTTACATTGAAGGCGAAGCTTGTTTGTTATTGAACCAAGTGATGAAGGGGAATAAAAAGCGGAAGAAAAACAAAAATCAACTCCCGGTGCTGTAATGAAGCACTGGAACTGTGATGACACAAGTAATGATATAGTTTTGCATCTTAATTTATTGCTATGGCTGGATGAGCAATTTTTTTGCCACTGATTTGATGCCACTCTTAATGTAATATGTAATTATCTCTACTTGTGCAAATAGGGATCTTCTTTGAAGATACCATATATTTTAGTGGAACTGCACCAGAAGATGTTGGAAACATTAAACTAATCTAGGAGTATATAGTAAGCATGGTAACCACAATAGATAACAAAAGATGGTTCCGGAGAAGTGCTTGATCTGTATGCTCTGCACAATAAGCCTCCTGACAAAGGTTGTTACTCCCCACGGATTTCATTCATATGATTGAGCTTTGTCATCTCTATTGGTGTTGTGCTACTGTTTAGATACTGTCATGAGAAAGTGGTATTGTCGTTGAGAAGTGCTTCATCTGTGCTGTTTTAAATATTTCCTTTCCTTTTTTTCGAGCAAACAGGGATGCTAGCATTTAGTTGTCCTCTTGTCTTTGCACAACAGGATCATCCTCCTCTGAAGAAGAATATGGAGTACGTGAAGTGACTAGTTCCGATTATGCTAGGATGAAGAAGCCCTACCTATCTTCTGATCAGAAGGAGCAGTTGAAGGATGGTTACATTACTCCCCACAAGACCAAACTAACTTCATCTCGAAAGGACTGACATATCTCCATCTTTTTTCTGTGACGCGCAAGTACAATGTTGTTCTAGGATTCTTTCATGTGAGTTCCATTTTTCTAAAGTGTGCTCTACATGGACCATGTAGGTGCATGTTTAAACTGTCAATTCATAGTACAATTTTCTTTATACTAATCACTTATTTTGTATTTGTGCAAACAGGGGTGCTCAGCTTGATTTCAATGGGAACTGCACAAAATGTTCATGAATACATCGAATCATTCATTTCTACCATAAGAAAGGAGGTGCCGATATGTTCAAGGCGTTGCAACATATAAAGGCAAAATCATAAAAGCTACACGCGAATTTGGTTGATTTTGATGGAACTGCACAAAAAGAACAGCTGGTTTATTTAGCACGAGGTGCCATGTCAATGTACGAACTGATGGCAAACCCTGCCCATTCCACAATCATAGGCATTTGATATTTTGGAATGGGAAAACCTTGTCAAAGGTAATGGGACAACCTTGTCAAATTTTGCTCATTGATGTTAGCAAGAAGACATGCGTTTGATATTTTCAAATGGGACGCCCTTTGCTGTCAGCAGAATCGATCGATTTTTATTTATTGTTTAGTTGTGAAGTAAATATTGGCTCTGACATGTGAATCGCTGAGATGCATAATCATTGATTGTTTTGAATGTTCTCTATGAATTGCCAGGCCTGTGTGTTTGATTGCAATGTACAGGAACGCTAAAAAGCAGCTCAAAATCTTTGTACTCACTCTGTTCCTTTTTACTTCGCATATTAGATTTCTGTCAAGTCAGTTGATTTTACATTGTGAATGTAAAATACTTTTTTCTAAAAGATTGGTCAAACTAGAGATACTTTGACTACAGACAAAACTTGTATACAGACTAAAAAACACCTGATGGAGTACATGCGAAACTGCTGCAAACAAGGTGATGGATATGTCTCCGTCGTATCTACTTTTCCAAACACTTTTGCCCTTGTTTTGGACTCTAACTTGCATGATTTGAATGGAACTAACCCGGACTGACGCTGCTTTCAGCAGAATTGCCATGGTGTCAATTTTGTGCATAAATAAAAGTTCTCGGAATGACCTGAAAATCAACGGAGATTATTTTCGAAATATATACAAAATATTGGAAGAAAGATCCATGCCAGGGGGCCCACACCCTGTCCACGAGGGTGGGGGCGTGCCCTACCCCCTGGGCGTGCCCCCTGCCTCGTGGGCCCCCTGATGCTCCCCCGACCTCAACTCCAACTCCATATATTCGTGTTCGGGGAGAAAAAAATCAAAGAGAAGGATTCATCATGTTTTACGATACGGAGCCGCCGCCAAGCCCTAAACTCTCTCGGGAGGGCTGATCTGGAGTCCGTTCGGGGCTCCGGAGAGGGGAATCCGTTGCCATTGTCATCATCAACCTTCCTCCATCACCAATTTCATGATGCTCACCATCGTGCGTGAGTAATTCCATTGTAGGCTTGCTGGACGGTGATGTGTTGGATGAAATTTATCATGTAATCGAGTTAGTTTTGTTAGGGTTTGATCCCTAGTATCCACTATGTTCTAAGATTGATGTTGCTATGACTTTGCTATGCTTAATGCTTGTCACTAGGGCCCGAGTGCCATGATTTCAGATCTGAACCTATTATGTTTTCATGAATTTATGTGAGTTCTTGATCCTATCTTGCAAGTCTATAGTCACCTATTATGTGTTATGATTCGTTAACCCCGAAGTGACAATAATCGGGATACTTACCGGTGATGACCGTAGTTTGAGGAGTTCATGTATTCACTATGTGTTAATGATTTGGTCCGGTACTTTATTAAAAGGAGGCCTTAATATTCCTTAGTTTCCAATAGGACCCTGCTGCCACGGGAGGGTAGTAGAAAAGATGTCATGCAAGTTCTTTTCCATAAGCATGTATGACTATATTCGGAATACATGCCTACATTACATTAATGAACTGGATCTAGTTCTGTGTCACCCTAAGTTATAACTGTGACATGATCGATCGCATCCGGCATAATTCTCCATCACCGATTCATTGCCTACGAGCTTTCCATATATTGTTCTTCGCTTATTTACTTTTCCGCTGCTAATGTTACAATCACTACAAAACCCAAAAATATTACTTTTGCTACTGTTACCTTTTGCCACCGTTACCACTACTATCATATTACTTTGCTACTAAATACCTTGCTGCAGATATTAAGTTTCCAGGTGTGGTTGAATTGACAACTCAGCTGCTAATACTTGAGAATATTCTTTGGCTCCCCTTGTGTCGAATCAATAAATTTGGGTTGAATACTCTACCCTCAAAAACTGTTGCGATCCCCTATACTTGTGGGTTATCAAGACCATTTTCTGGCGCCGCAGCCAGGGAGCATAGCTCTATTCTTTAAGTCAGTTGGGATTTATATCTGCTTATCGTTCTGAAGAACATGAAATATCCAAGAACCAAGATTTATCCCTCAACTACGAGGGGAGGTAAGGAACTGCCATCTAGCTCTACACTTGACTCACCTTCTGTTTTGAGTAAACTTGCGACACCTACACCTGCTATTCATTCTGATATGTCGCATGTTATTGATGATGCTACTTCTGCTATGCATGATACTTATGATGAAACTACTTTTATGCTTGATACTACTCTGCCACTTGGTGAATTTCTTGATGAACAACTTGCTAGGGCTAAAGAGAATGAAATTATTGAAACTGATAATACTGATGAAAGTGATGATGAAGATTCTCCCCCTAGATATGAATTGCCTGTTGTTCCTAAGGGTTATGTTATGGATGAAGAAACTACTAGAGACTTTCTTGCCTGTTGTTCCTGAGGGTTATGTTATGGATGAAGAAACTGCTAGAGACTTTCTTGCCTGTAATGATAGAAGTGATCTTAAGAAACGATTAGCTAAGCTTAAAGAAAAGTCTTTGAATGCTAGAATGAAATATGATCCTACTTATGCTACTTCACCTATCTTTATTACTGATAAGGATTATGATTTCTCTGTCGATCCTGAGTTAATTACTTTGGTTGAATCTGATCCTTTCTATGGCTATGAATTTGAAACTGTTGTGTCACATCTTACTAAATTAAATGATATAGCTACCCTGTTCACTGATGATGAGAAAACTCGCTATTATTATATCCTTAAATTATTTCCGTTCTCATTAAAGGGTGATGCTAAGATATGGTTTAATTCTCTTGATCCTGGGTGTGTGCGTAGTCCGCAGGATATGATTTATTACTTCTCTGCTAAATATTTCCCCGCTCATAAGAAACAAGCTGCTTTAAGGGAAATATATAATTTTGTGCAAATTGAAGAAGAGAGTCTCCCACAAGCCTGGGGGAGGCTTCTCCGATTACTTAATGCTTTGCCTGATCATCCTCTCAAGAAAAATGAAATACTTGATATCTTTTATAGTGGACTAATCAATGCTTCCAGAGATTACTTGGATAGTTGTGCTTGTTGTGTTTTCAAGGAAAGAACTGTTGATCAAGCTGAATTGCTATTGAATAATATGTTGACTAATGAAATTAATTGGACACTTCCTGAACCAACTCCTAAGACAACTCCGAAGAAAATGGGTATTCTATTTCTCAGTCCTGAAGATATGCAAGAGGCAAATAAATCTATGAAAGAAAAAGGTATTAAAGCTGAAGATGTTAAGAATTTACCTCCTGTTGAAGAAATACATGGTCTTAATTCATCACCTATTGAGGAAACACACGGTCTCGTTAACCCAACACAGGTAGTAAAGGTAAATTCTCTCTATAGATATGATAAAGCTGAAATCCCTCCTGCTAAGTTTGCTAGCCAATATTTGGATGAATTTGATAACTTTATGGTTAAGCAAGAAGATTTTAATGCTTATTTTGGTAGACAACTGAAACACAATGCTTATCTGATTGAACACTTGAGTGATTATATGGCTAATGTCAAAGGTGAACTTAAACTTATTAGTAAACATGCTTTTATGGTCACCACTCAAGTAGAACAAGTACTTAAAGCTCAGAATGATTTGCTCAATGTATTGAATAGTAAGAATAATGACTTTGCTGTTAGAGTTGCAACTAGAGGAGGTAAAGTGACTTAGGAACCTTTGTATCCTGAGGGCCACCCTCAGAGAATTGAGCAAGATTCTCAGAGAATTAATATTGATGCACCTAGTCCTTCTAAAAGGAAGAAAAAGAAAAATGATAGGACTTTGCATGCTTCTAGTGAACCTGTTATTGACACACCTGAGAATCCCAATGATATTTCTATTTCTGATGCTGAAACACAATCTGGTAATGAACATGAACCTAGTGATAATGTTAATGATGATGTTCATGTTGATGCTCATCCTAGCAATAATAATGATGTAGAAATTGAACCTGTTGTTGATCTTGATAACCCACAATCATAGAATCAACGTTATGATAACAGAGACTTTGTTGCTAGGAAGCACGGTAAAGAAAGAGAACCATGGGTTCAGAAACCCAAGCCTTTTCCTCCTAAACCATCCAATAAAAAGGATGATGAGGATTTTGAGCGCTTTCCTGAAATGATTAGACCTATCTTTTTGCGTATGCGTTTGACTGATATGCTTAAAATGAATCCTTATGCTAAATATATGAAGGATATAGTTACAAATAAGAGAAAGATACCAGAAGCTGAAATTTCCACCATGCTTGCTAATTATACTTTTAAGGGTGGAATACCAAAGAAACTTGGAGATCCAGGAGTACCAACTATACCATGCTCCATTAAAAGAAACTGTGTTAAAACTACTTTATGTGATCTTGGAGCCGGTGTTAGTGTTATGCCTCTCTCTTTATATCGTAGACTTGATTTGAATAAGTTGACACCTACTGAAATATCTTTGCAAATGGATGACACATCAACTGTTATACCTATCGGTATTTGTGAGGATGTGCCTGTTGTGGTTGCAAACGTTACTATTTTAACAGACTTTATTATTCTTGATATTCCCAAGGACGATAGTGTGTCTATTATTCTTGGAAGACCCTTTTTGAATACTGCAGGGGCTGTTATTTATTGCACCAAAGGCAATTTTACTTTTCACGTTAATGGTAATGAGCATACTGTACACTTTCTGAGGAAACAACCTTAAGTCCACAGTATCAATTCTATTGGAAAATTTCAACAATCACTAGTGGAGGTTTTGAATTTCTCTTCCTACTGTCAAGAAAAAATATGATATTCTTATTGTTGGGGATGTGCATATCCCCGTTGAAGTAACCTAGTGTTATTCGAAATTCTCCGATTTCATGTTATTTGAAATGAGTTTGTTAACAAGACCCGATCAACCTCGTTAGAGGATTCCTTTTGATGAGCATGAGATGGATGAATTTAGAAAACACAACTCTATGTACCCTCCTTTTACTTCTGTTATTTATATTAAATAAAGAAAAATAGTGTTTTCTGTGTGTTTTCTGAATTATCCGTGCAATAAAAAATACCCCGAAAATAAAAGTTCTCCAAATGCCCTGAAAATTAAATATGATTTTTTCTAGAATATTTGAGAATATCTGGCACTGAGAACACACCAGGGGAGCAAGCACCTGGCCACGAGGGTCTAGGGCGCACCCACCCCGTGGGCGCACCCCCTGCCTCTTGGGCCCATGGTGCCCCCTCCACTTATTCCAGCTACCACACACTCCTTCTTCCTCCCAAAAAATCACTAGCTAGCTCAAACCCGAGTGCTCATTTTGCTGCCATTTTTGATCTCCTAGCTCAAAGCTCCATTCACAAAACAACTTTGGGGGATTGTTCTTTGGTATGTGACTCCTCAAATGGTCCAATTAGTTTTTGTACTAGTGCTTTATTCATTGCAAATTTTTGCTGCCTAGGTGACGTTGTTCCTGAGCTTGCATGCCAGATTTATATGATCAAAAGTAGTTTTAATGCATGATATAGCCTGTAGGCACTTGTAGGGGTAGTTGCTATCTATTTTGTTGAGTTTGGTTCACTTTTATTTTTGAGTTGCTAAAAATTTCAGAAAATTTCAGAAAAAGATGAAGAGATTTTTGAGGGGCTCATCAAGCTGAAGCTCGAAGGATAAGCAAAGTGAGGAGGATAAGAGGCCCAAGTATAAGCTCCCTCGCACCATGGAGGTTCGGCCTTGTGAATGGCCTTGTGATGATTTCTTGAGAGCAACCGGGATTTATGATGATTTCTATGAGTTGGGTGAGAATACAGGCCTTACCGCCTTCCTCCACGACCAACGCGAACAGTATCTCTTACTCACCAATATCTTTGTGCAAAACTTTCATTTCCATGCTAGGAGCTCACCACCTTTAGTGGAATTTTATTTATATGAAGAGCATAAGGAGATGTCACTTCGTGATTTTTGTCTGGTTTGTTTGATCCCTTTTGAGAGCAGTGTAGAGGAACCACATCGCGATGATGTGGAAGGGTTTATTGACACAATTGTTGTAGGGGAAACGAGGAAGGTTTCCGATGCAAGAATTACTAGCATACATTTTCCAGATTTACGTTACTTTGCAATATTTGCTAGTAGATGCTTAATTGTTCGCGGAAACTATGGCAACCTTAGTGCCCCTGATATTGTTATTTTGTGCCATGCCTTGTTCCGTGATGACACATTTAGTATGGGTGCTATTGTTGCAAAGCGGTTAAATCTTAACTGTACTAAGGGCCCCATCTTGGGAGGTATCTTCGCCTCACGCCTCGCTGCGCATTTTAACATACCTATTAGAAATTATGAAAAAGAAGAAAAGTTGCTGCCTCCTGTTTTTGTAGACTATAAGAGTATGGTAGCACATGATTTTATCGTTAAGAATAAGGAAAAGATGTTTAAATACAAGCTGATTTTTGATAAAAATCACCCTAAAACTATCACTTTGCCTGCTCCTTCTTTGTTTGACATATCTACAGGCAAGTACCTTGGTCCGCCAGAGGCCATTCACGCCTACCGAAACCCCACACCAGCTACAAAGCCAGATCTGGAACCACAATTTGTTCCTTCACGACAGTCTGTTTACCAGTGGGATCCGGAGGAGATCGCCAACCAGTGGCAACCCGATGCTCCTTCTCAGTACGACCCCAACTATTACTTTGGATATCCGCCAGGCCAGTCATGGCCATAGACCAACTTAGGCCAAAAGCCTAAGCTTGGGGGAGTACGTATCTCTCACCGACATTACATTCCCGTTCACACACTCATGCTAGTTGTCGCTGCTCATACTTTTTCATTGTAATATCCATGCTAGTTTATTTCCCTTTTTATGCTTTCTTCTTGTGTGTTTAATAAACCTTAAGAAAAACCAAAAAAATAATTAGTTGTTGCTTTTAGCTAGTTTACTTTCCATGCATGTAGTAGTAATAACTAAAAAGAAAACCCAAAAAGATTTCTCGTTCTTCTTTTGCTTGTTGGGAGCTTTCCCGTGTAAATAGTTTTATTTCTTTTCTTGTTCTTTGGGGGTCGAGAGGAGAAGACCATGATTAAAATGTTGAGTGACTCTCATATGTATTATTGTTGACCTAACAAAGAGCCCATATTACCTTGTCTTCTCTCTTGAATTGAATGCTTGCAGATTCCAGCTTGGTCCAATGCACGTGCACTATTATTATTTTCCACACTATTTGGTCATGCAAGTGAAAGGCAATAATGATGATTATATGATGAACTTATTGAGATGAGAAAAGCTAGTATGAACTCGACTTCTCTTGTTTTTGTAAATATGATTAATTCATCGTTCCTGATTCAGCCTATTATGAAAGAAACATGTTTGCAATGACAATTAGAGATTGTAGTTGCTTATACTATGCTTAATTAGCTAGGAGTTTATAATGGTTTACCTTGCGTGCCAACATATGCTATTAAAATGGTTGTGATGTGGTATGGTAGGGTGGTATCCTCTTTTGAATGATTCGAGTGGCTTGACTTGGCACATGTTCACACATGTAGTTGAAGCAAATCAACATAGCCTCTATGATATTTATGTTCATGGTGCATTATATCCTAATCATGCTTGCATTCAGTGTTGATTAACTTTAATGCATGTTCATGACTGTTGTCACTCTCTAGCTAGTCGCTTCCCAGTCTTTTTCTAGCCTTCACTTGTACTAAGCGGGAATACTGCTTGTGCATCCAAATCCATAAACCCCAAAGTTGTTCCATATGAGTCCACCATACGTACCTATATACGGTATCTACCCGCCGTTCCAAGTAAATTTGTATGTGCCAAACTCTAAACCTTCAAATAAACATTCTGTTTTGTATGCTCGAATAGCTCATGTATCAACTAGGGCTGTCTGTATCTTCCATGCTAGGCGGGTTATTCTCAAGAGGAGTGGACTCCGCTCCTCACTCACGAGAAAATGGCTGGTCACTGGGATGCCCAGTCCCATGCATTATGCAAATCAAATAAAAATAACAGAAAACAAAACTCCCCCAGAATTGTTGTTAGTTGGAGGCAATCGTTGTTTCGAGCAAGCCATGGATTGATGCTTGTTGGTGGAGGGGGAGTATAAACTTTACCATTCTATTTCGGAACCGCCTATAATGTGTGTAGCATGGAAGATATCGATATCTCTCGGTTGTTATGTTGACAATGAAAGTATACCGCTCAAAATATTATTCATATCTATTGCAAAACCGAGCTATGGCACCTCTACAAATCCCTGCTTCCCTCTGCGAAGGGCCTATCTATTTAATTTTATGTTGAGTCATCATCCTCTTATTAAAAAGCACCAGTTGGAGAGCACCGCTGTCATTTGCATCCATTACTGTTAGTTTACATTGAGTATGACTTGACTGGATCTCTTTTACCATGAATTACAATGTCTAGTAAGCCCTTGATCTTTAAAGGTGCTCATCATTTATGTTTTGCGGTCTCAGAAAGGGCTAGCGAGATGCCATCTTGTCATATCATATCACGATTATTTGGAGAAAGTGTTGTCATCCGAGATTTATTATTATTGCTCGCTAGTTGATTAAGTCATTGATATGAGTAAACATGAGACCTAAGTGTTATTGTGAATATGGTTAGTTCATAATCTTTGCTGAAAACTTGAATGCTGGCTTTACATATTTACAACAACAAGAGCAAACAGAGTTTGTAAAAGTTTTTCTTTATAACTTTCAGTTTATCAACTGAATTGCTTGAGGACAAGCAAAGGTTTAAGCCTGGGGGAGTTGATACGTCTCCGTCGTATCTACTTTTCCAAACACTTTTGCCCTTGTTTTGGACTCTAACTTGCATGATCTGAATGGAACTAACCCAGACTGACGCTATGTTCAGCAGAATTGCCATGGTGTTATTTTTGTGCAGAAATAAAAGTTCTCGGAATGACCTGAAAATCAATGGAGATTATTTTTGGAATATATAGAAAATACTAGAAGAAAGATCCACGCCAGGGGCCCACACCCTGTCCACGAGGGTGGGGGGCGCGCTCTACCCCCTGGGCGCGCCCCCTGCCTCGTGGGCCCCCTGACGCTCCACCGACCTCAACTCCAACTCCATATATTCGTGTTCGGGGAGAAAAAAATCAGAGAGAAGGATTCATCGTGTTTTACGATACAGAGCCGCCACCAAGCCCTAAACTCTCTCGGGAGGGCTGATCTGGAGTCCGTTCGGGGCTCCGGAGTGGGGAATCCGTCGCCATCGTCATCATCAACCTTCCTCCATCACCAATTTCATGATGCTCACCACCGTGCGTGACTAATTCCATCGTAGGCTTGCTGGACGGTGATGGGTTGGATGAGATTTATCATGTAATCGAGTTAGTTTTGTTAGGGTTTGATCCCTAGTATCCACTATGTTCTGAGATTGATGTTGCTATGACTTTGCTATGCTTAATGCTTGTGACTAGGGCCCGAGTGCCATGATTTCAGATCTGAACCTATTATGTTTTCATTAATATATGTTAGTTCTTGATCCTATCTTGCAAGTCTATAGTCACCTATTATGTGTTATGATCCGTTAACCCCGAAGTGACAATACTCGGGATACTTACCGGTGATGACCGTACTTTGAGGAGTTCATGTATTCACTATGTGTTAATGCTTTGGTCCGATACTCTATTAAAAGGAGGCCTTAATATCCCTTAGTTTCCAATAGGACCCCGCTGCCACGGTAGGGTAGTACAAAAGATGTCATGCAAGTTCTTTTTCATAAGCACGTATGACTATATTCGGAATACATGCCTACATTACATTGATGAACTGGAGCTTCTGTGTCACCCTATGTTATAACTGTTACATGATCGATCACATCCGACATAATTCTCCATCACCGATCCATTGCCTACGAGCTCTCCATATATTGTTCTTTGCTTATTTACTTTTCCGCTGCTACTGTTACAATCACTACAAAACCCCAAAACATTACTTTTGCTACCGTTACCTTTTGCCACCGTTACCACTACTATCATATTACTTTGCTACTAAATACCTTGCTGCAGATATTAAGTTTCTAGGTGTGGTTGAATTGACAAATCAGCTACTAATACTTGAGAATATTCTTTGGCTCCCCTTGTGTCGAATCAATAAATTTGGGTTGAATACTCTACCCTCGAAAACTGTTGCGATCCCCTATACTTGTGGGCTATCAGTGATCACCCTAGGAATAATCCTAGTATGTATTGTTTTGCATGTTCATCCAATGCCAGTGATACAGGAATTCGAACTAATCGAACTAAATTCATTCATACATGGTCGGATTTCATATAAACATGCCGGATTTCATTACATTTCATACATTCTTCAACTAAAAGGGGTGCACTGGAGGTATAATTAATTAACCTAATCTACCCACTGTGTCCGGCTGAGCCGAACAGAAGCTTATTCTCCAGTGGACTGAGCTTCAGTGACTTAACCGCTGGTGCAGTTGCGTAACTGACATGTGGCCCAGATGCCTATTGGTCCCACGTGTCAGTGACCCAACTGCACCAGCAGTTAATTAACTGAAGCAGCGTCCTTCTCCAACATAGCTCTCCGACTCCACGACGGTGCCAAGAAGCTAATCGTCCGTCAATGGTCAACCCGCCTAGCTTGGCCTAACCGGAGGGTAGCAGCAGTGGCCTTACTTGGACCCGAGCGGCGGCGACCTACCGTTTTCTACTGTTCCTCGTTTTCTGTGTGGCACGGCCTCGTTGTTAGCGGGGCGGGCCTCGACGGAGCCGGTGATGTCCTTTGTCTCGTTGCCGGCGGGGCGGCGCCTTGGCGGAGCGAGGGAAATCCTCCCCCTCATTGCCGGCAGGGGGCCTCGGCTGAGCCGGCGATGTCCTCTGCCTCGTTGTTGGCGGGGCGGGGCCACAGCGGAGTAGGGCCTCGCCGAAGCCGGCGAGGCCCTCCGCCTCGGTGCCGGCAGGGTGGGGCCTCGGCAGAGCCGGCGGTGTCCTCTGCCTCGTTGTTGGTGCCGCGGTGCCTCGACGGAGCAAGGCCTCATCGACGCCAGCAGAGCGGGGACTTGTCGGAGTCGGCATTGTCCTCTGCCTCGTCCTCGGTCTCGCCAAACAGCGCCTCGCCCACTTCATCGGCCTCTTTGTAGGCGGTCGCAGCCTCCACCACATGCATGCGGTACCGCCAGCGCTCGAGGCAGCCCTCGCGGGCGGAGCGGTACGAGTCGAGCAGCGCCTCCTGCTCTGCCCGTTCCGTGGCGATCTGCTCCTTTTCCTGCACGTACTCCTAGAGGAGATGGTGGTTGTAGGCGGCATCAGCCTGCGCCTCCCGGAACTGCTCCTCACGCTTCTGCCTCACCGTGTCCATGTATTGGGCACGAAACTCGCCCATGGTCATGGTGCAATGCACCAGTGAGGATGGCACGGAGGAGGGGGTTGGCGTCGGATCATCGACTACTAAGTTATCCATTGGGACATCGTTGTCCTCTGGCTGCCTGCCGGACAGCCAGTCGGTAGCAATGGCTGCCATCTCCTTGTGGTTCATCGTCCGCCCGTCCTGAAGAGCGTTGGAGCATGAGGAAGCCATGGTGTGCAGTAGTGGTGTGGACAGGAGAAAGGGAACTGAGGCGGATGACTGCGGCTATGGCCGGCGTAGCAGTTTATATAGCAATGGTGGGCGACGGAGGGACAGACATGTGGCGCCGGAGTAGCTGCCTCGCAACCGCATATCATTTATGTGAGAGAAAATTCCTTATATAACACTGTTTTAAATATTGGTTCCCTATTTAACACTCCAATAAATTTTCTTCCCTAAATAACACCAAGTGTAATTTTTTTCCCTTTCTAACACTTCCGTCAAGTCCGTTAGCATATGCCGTTAAGATCTGGATTGACTGATGTCAGTATTTTCTCGTTGGACGAAATTACCCCTTTGAGGAAAAAGAAAACTAGAGACCAAACCGGTCTCTCTATTCTCTCCCGACCCGACTCTTCTCATCCCCTTTCTTCCCAACCCTAGAGGCGGCAGCGGCGGCGAACCTCCTAGACCTAGCGGCGGCGACGGAGGGCTATGGATGGCGGCAGTTCTGCAGATGGAGACGGTGCCGCGGACGACGGCCATGGCGCGGCTGCGGACGATGGCCATGGCGCGGGTGCGGACGTGCTTGCCGATGGCGCCGGCGGGGCTGAGGATAGGTCAATCCACGGCGTCGGGCTAGCCTCGGGCTGCGGTGGGGTTGAGCCAGCATCGGGCCAGGCCGGAGACTCGGCTACAGCTGGCTCGGGCCTGGCCGGTGGCTCGGCTGCAGCTGGCTCGGGCCAGGGCGCGGCAGTGGCTGGGGTCTCCGGCGAGGGCACGGCTGGGTCGTTCATGGCAGCAGCTTCAGGCCAGGGAGGTACTCAGTTGCCGCTAGCAACATGGGCGTGTCCAGATGGGTAAGGGCTAGTCCATCTAGTAGCAATTATCATGCATAGATTGTGCTAGTTTGTGTAGCTGTGTATTTGAGGAAGAGATCTTTTAACTTAATTTCTGTTAATGATCAGATTGTCTAGCAATACTCATGTATAGGTTTAAAGCAAAGTTTAAAGTTGTCTTTTAATTCACAGGATGGATCCAAATTCGAGTTATTTGCTCAAAATTAAATTGTTTGGCAATCCAAAAAAAGCTCGAAAGGACATAAGATGTTTTTGTTTTGAGAAGGTTATCGATTGTGACTTGACAAATTATAAGGATTTGGTCGAGTCAATTGTAGAGCAGTACCCGCCGCGTTATTTGGAAGTTGCACATGTGCAATATTATGACTATGCTCTTAAAAACTGTCCAGAAGTAAAATCTGACCAAGATTTGATGATTATGTTTGTAAAACACTCGGAGACAAAGATGCTGCATATGATTATTGCATATTGTGATCCCTCGGAACCATATGAGCCTATCACCGAGTGGAATGAACCTAATAGCAATATAGAACATGAGGATGATACTTACCTTCGCAACCCAAGACCTGAGAATGAGCATGTTGGTGTTGATGAGGAGAATATGTATGAAGTGGACGAACCTATGCCCTTAGATGTGGTTCTTTATCGTAATAAAGAAAAGGATGATGAAGTAGAGGCGTCTGAAGTAGAGGAGTCTGAAGTAGAGGACGATGAAGTAGGGGAGTCTGAAGTAGAGGATGATGAAGTAGAGGAGGATGAGGAGTGCCATGAGGCAGAGCATACTCCACATGTAGAGTATGACAAATTAGACCCTCCAATGACAAAAGGCTTTACATATCCCAGCATGAAAGATTTCAAGTTGGCACTTTCTCAGCATGCAATCAAACATGAATTTGAGTATAATACCGAGTATAGTACACCTCATCGGTTTAGGGGCTATTGTTCAAGACAAGATGCTGATAATTGTCCATGGAGGATACATGCTTCTACGATGGAGGATAAGTGTACTATAATGGTAATTGTTTAACTCTATTCATTTGTGAACATTTATTGCATAATTGTCAAGTGTTTTTAGCTAATTACCTCTATCTCTCTTTTTAAGGTGAAGAAAAACCCATGTGGTCATGATTGCTCTAGTACAAGAAGGAAAAACAAGATGAAGAATGCAACCAAGTTTTGGATATGTGATAAGGTGAAGGATTGGCTGATTGAAGATGCTACTCTCGGAGCGAAGGCATTGCGCAAAAAGATTAAAGAACACCACAAGGTTGACATCCACTACAAGAGGGTATATATGGGTAAGAAGCTAGCTCTGAAAGAACTATATGGTGATTGGGATAGCAGCTTTGACAATTTGTATAGGTTTAAAGCACAAGTTGAAATATCTTGCCTTGGTAGCATAGTGCAGATTGATCATTACACTATAAAAGAAAAAAATCAGGTTTAGAAGGTTCTTATTTGCTTTGAAACCTTGCATAGATGGATTCCTTAGTGGTTGCAGACCGTATTTGGCAGTAGATAGCACATTCTTAACAGGCAGGTTTAAGGGGCAGCTAGCCAGTGCTACTGCTGTAGATGGCCATAATTGGATGTATCCACTTTGTTTTGGAATTTTTGATTCCGAAACAAATGAGAACTGGATCTGGTTCATGCAATTGCTTAGGCAAGCCATAGGATCGCCAAGGGGTTTAGCCATAAGCACTGATGCTGGGCAGGCGGTGATGACAGGGGTAAAGGAAGTTTTCCCAGAGGTAGAACATAGGGAATGCATGTTTCACTTGGTGTCAAACTTCAAGAAAAAGTATCACGGAAAGGTATTTGATGACCATCTTTGGGCTGCTGCTTACTCATGGAACAAGTATATATTTGAGAAAAATTGGGTTGCAATGGAGACAGCAAAGCCAGCGACAACTACATAACTTAGGAAGTGGCACACTAGGTTGTAGACTAGGATTCAGTTCTCAACCATTTGTAAGGTGGACTATGTAACCAACAACCTGGCAGAGTGCTTCAATAAATGGATTAAGCACCACAAGTCCTTCAACTTGGATGACTTAATGGACAAGCTTAGGCAGATGATTATGATCATGTGGAATCGAAGGAGAAAAGTAGCAAAGAAGTTAGCTGGCTTATTAATTTTGCCCCACATAATGAAGAAGTTGAATGCAAAGAGTAGAGAGTTAAACTTGGAGGTGGTAGAAAGCTCGGAAGAAGTTGCTGAAGTTACTCAATTGGGAGGCAGCGGGTTTAGGTTTGTCGTCAACTTGCATGACAACACATGTTCTTGTAGACAATGGCAAGTTTCCGGCCTTCCTTGCAAGCATGCTCTAGCATTCATCACATCACTTGTCAATGCACATATACAAAATTATGTGGACTCATATTACTCCATTGACATGTTTAGGGCAGCTTATGGCCAACTAATCCCTGCTATGTGTGACAAGACCCAGTGGCCTGAATCTAACCATGGATTCTTCATGCATCCACCCTTGTTAAAAGCTGTAGCTGGTCGGCCCCAAACTGAGAGGCATAAGGGTTGTGGTGTGAAAAAGAGGAAAAGTGGCTAGCACTTGTGCCCTATTTGCAAGGAATACGGGCACCATTGGCATAAGTGCAAGAAGGGTAACAAAGATGACATTGCTGCTTTCATGGCTGTGAGGTAATCAACTATCCATTCTACTCTCCTATTGCATGTTAACTACTTTCTTGCATTATTGTTTGTAATCACCTATGAATGTTCACTACTTTCTCATTTCTTGTGTAGAGAACCACCAAAGAAGAGGAGGAAGACTACTAAAACATCCGAGTCATCCATTGTGCCAAGAGGTGATGACGCGCCGACAGCCGCTATGTATTTTCCACCAAGGTTACCTATTCTACACCAATGCTTGTTCCAAATAATAACTGAGTTTTTATTTGTGCCAAACGAAAACTGAGTTCGATTTGTATGTATTCATGCAATCCATAGCCAAAACTTGGAAACTACAACCAAGAGGAAGGGAAAGCATAACCAAACATTGGAGACTACAAACAAGAAAAATGCAAAAGGGGGGAAAAGGTAACCTTTTTTGTTTCTGGATTTTAATATCACATATTATGCATAGTTGATATTGTTGTTTGCTGCCATACATGTATCAAATATATCCATATGTATTGTTGTCATACATGCACTACAATAATTTGACAGCCATGTTGTTATTTTAAGGGCCACAAGGAAGATGGAGCTTGCTAAAAAGGATCAAAACAATCTGATGGTTCCATTTGACAGCCCTGCAATGGGCACTAGAAGCAAAAGAGCTTACCCAACTAGCCCTGCAATGGGCACAAGAAGCAAAAGGCGGCTCAGCTTGTGAACTCCATCTAATTTCTTTCACTTAATGTCACTTTTGTTGCTGCTCATGTCATGTTGTGTGGACTTGGAGTAAGGTATGTGAACCTGGGTATGATGTGAGCCACTTTTGGGTTGCTAATATGATGTATGTGTGGACTTGGAGTAATGTATGTGAATCAGGGTATGATGTGAGCCACTTTTGGGTTGCTAATATGATGTATGTGTGGACTTGGAGTAATGTATGTGAACCTGGGTATGATGTGAGCCACTTTTGGGTTGCTAATATGATGTATGTGTGGACTTGGAGTAATGTATGTGAACCTGGGTATGATGTGAGCCACTTTTGGGTTGCTAATATGATGTATGTGTGGACTTGGAGTAATGTATGTGAACCTGGGTATGATGCGAGCCACTTTTGGGTTGCTAATATGATGTATGTGTGGACTTGGAGTAATGTATGTGAACCTGGGTATGATGTGAGCCACTTTTGGGTTGCTAATATGATGTATGTGTGGACTTGGAGTAATGTATGTGACCCTGGGTATGATGTGAGCCACTTTTGGGTTGCTAATATGATGTATACGCATGATATATGTGAGTCATATATGTGTACTTGGATGTGAGTCTGGATGTATATGGAGTGCCTCATGCCATTGGCAAATTTGAAAGGTGTGTGTTGAACAATATACATATGAATTGTGTCACAGGTTCTGCACAATTTTGAATTAAATTTCGAAATAAAAAACTGTCCAGAATTGCATGTTTACAAGGAAAGTTCTGCCCAGTTTTGCAATTAACAGCAGGAAAAGTTATTGATCCCCATGTGAATGATTTTGATCACAAGTTGCATTAGGGGTAAGATCGTCTTTTCATGTACCATTTAACACCGTTAGTACTCAAAATAGACGGAAGTGTCACAAAGGGAACAAATTTTAGCATTGTTGTTAGATAAGGAAGAAAATTTTTTACGGTGTTAAATAGGGCACAAAAATTTAAGCGAGTGTTAAATATGGAATTCTCTCTTAATGTGAGCGGCAGACGGACGGACGGACGACACTTGTGTCGTTTGAAGGCGAAGCAATCGCCTGCACCAGGAAGCAGGGCGGGCGGTGCTGACCGTTTCAGGCGGAAAGTGCGCGCGGGCGAGGGAGGCGGTTTGGGTGGGCCACGGCAGTCAGACTCGTGCTTGGCAGCGGGTCGGTCCAGCAGCCGGACATGCTGGCTCGCCAGCGAGCTCGCCGAGCTGAGCGTCGACAATCAGACGATGGACGTAGCTTCCGACCAGGAGCCGGCGCCACTGTCCAAGCCAGTTCATGCCATGGTCACCATAGAGCAGGTGCGGCCGCATTTCGATGCCCTAATGGCGGAAGAGCTACCAGCGCAGGAGGACCTGCGCTGCAACCTCCGCCTCCTCAACGAGCACTGGTGAACAAGCGAACGACAATGCCGTCGCGGACATGTGGCCATATGATCCTGGCTTCCCGAATGAACAGTGGGCGTTGTATCGGACCATCCGTAGGGCCCGCGAGGCCCTCTCCGTCGTCCTTCGAGTTGTTGCGCTCGCTGTGGCACCGCCGTCTCGCGTTATCAGCATGGTCAATGGACATGAGGAATGAGGAGATGACTTTACTTGGAGAGGATGACAGTGGGGACCCACCAGGGCCATAGCCGCACGTACGCAAGTGCCTCCTTATTAGATACAACTATAATATTTTTTGCTTCCTCCTGGTTTCCTGACATCATGATCCCACACCATTTTCAACCTATGTAGTCAATCAACGAGATAATTGCACAAGGAGCGGTCGACAGATGGGACCAAGCAGCTCGAGCAGTATTTGTGTTTTTGAGGTGTGAGCACTGCAGAGTTTTTCTTGAGCGATGTTTTCGTTGTTGTTCAGAGGAGAGGAGGGTATTAACTGGGCAGGCTATGGCCCATCTAGCCCAGGCCAGATATCTAGCCCAGATATTAATTTTTTTCAAGCTGAAAATGGCTAGCCCAGCTATACTTTTCTTGAGGAATACCCAGACAAGGTCAACTTGTTATTCTCCGCCCCATTACGCTGTAAATCTTTCCAAGGAGGGATGCATTAGGCTTAACAAGGAAATGAGCTTTAAAAAATAATAAATGGGATGCCATTATAAAAACTGCGCAGTAACTATAAAAATACACCAAACACGTAATTAGTTTATATTTCTTTTTGGATTTTGAAAATTTTAATTTCATTAATTCTTGCGCGCGCAATGTTTCGTTGGAATTTTTACGTAATACAAATTTATATTGAAATTGTATTTAATCTGACTAGAAATTTCGGGATAAAAATATTTCGGATCCCATCAAAATGTGGGAAATTTTTATTGAATTCTGTTTTGAACGGTTGGTTGAAATTATTAATCGTTGTCCTAGCTAGAAAATGGGTTGTACTTTTAAACAAACTATAAATGAGCTATAGTAAATTCCATTAGAATTCAAAAATGGGTTGTACATTCTTGCAAATCGCAAATGGGCTATAAGTTCTCTGCCACACACTTGTGGGCCTACTAAGTTGATGTGTCCCCTAAAAAAGTAAGTTGACGCGTATGCAAGGTTTTGTCAACTTATAGTCAACACACAATTCTAGCAGCAGTGGTCGTTGGATGTACATCCAACAGATGTCGTGCTTCTTCTTTAATCTCGGATATTCTAGCTTCAGCCGCCCAAAAAATGATTCCTCCTCCTGACATATGGGCACACCATTTCGGAGGCTGGCCCGTGGGCCTATTAAGTTGACGCGTACCAAGGGCTTTGTCAACTTAGTCAATATAAACGATTCTAGCTACAGAGACCGTATGATGTCCATCCAATGGCCGTAGTGCTTCTTCAACCTCTGGTCTTCTTGCTTCAGCCGCCCAAACCAGCACCGATGAGACTGCTTGCTCCCGCCTCCCGTGGCCGGCTGTGCTGCCGCACAGGCCGCACCGCGCCACCCTACTCCATTGCTGGCCAGGCCATTCCTCTACTCACCCACACCTCCTATTATTTTTCGATGACGGCAGCCAGACCAGTAAACCCTCGTACTCCCCACCAAGTGGGCAACCACTGCTGAGTCTTCCCTGGCTCCGTGCCGTTCCCTTCCTAGTGCTCTCGGCGCACTGTGGTCAACGTGGTCAACGAATGACATCCATCGGACGTGGACTGTACATGGAGAGGCTGACAGCTGGGTCCACGGCCGCACACAAGGAAATGCCTCCTGATTACGTACAAAATAATGATTCCTCCACCTGACAGCAGGGACCCACCAGATGGGCTACCGTATTTCGCAAAAAAAATGTTTCCCCCTGACTGCTGGGACCCACTAGCTACATCTTCGCACGCAAGGAAGTGCATCCATATTACGGGCAAAAAAAATAATGATTCACACCCTGACTGCTGGGACCCACCAGCTACATCTTCGTACACAAGGAAGTGCCTCACAGTCGGACCCACCTGGTCAAAGTGTACGTAGCATTGTCATTCTAGTCGCGAACGTGTACATACGGGCGGGGACTCAAACGCCTACTCGCGCATACGTACGACCAGGGCTTGTGTACATGGCTGGGTCAGAACGGAGAAGCTGCGCCGTCATCATGTTCATGGGGAGGCAACCGGCTGGGTCAGAACAGAATGCGTCGTCATGTTCATCGGGAGCCAACCGGCTTGGACGGAACAGTCGATGGAAACGTGGCCCGGCGTACCGTAGAACGGAGGAAACGGCCTTGTGTTCGAACGGCCACGGTCGAAACGGGATCCTGTTCATCGGAAGGGGTCTGGTGTACCGCAAAACGGAGGAAACGGACCTCCTACGGTGGAAACGAGTTCCTATAGATCGGGAGGGGTGTGGCGTACTGCAAAACAGAGGAAACGGACTTCTGTTGGAGCGCTACGGTCAAAACGGGGGTCCTGTTCATCGGGAGGGGTGTGGCGTACCGCAAAACGGGACTCCATGGGATACTGTTCATCTCCACCGTCGACCTCCTCCAGCCTCCACCGCGCGCTCCTCCACCGGCTACTGTTCAACCAACCCTCTCCATGGGGTCCTGTTCAACCACCCCTCCATGGGCTACTATTCATCCAGCCCTCCACCAGCTACTGTTCAACCAGCCCTCCACGGGGTCCTGTTCATCCACCCCTCCACGGGGTCCTGTTCATCCACCGGCTCGATCAATCGAGGTACTGTTCATCCAGCGACAACAACCTCTACTAACACAGGGTCCTCTTCATCCAACCCCCCACATGGAACTGTTCATCCAAACCCCCCAACAACCCTCACTGTTCATCCAGAGGCAGCATTGATCGGCTTCAGTTAGCAGCATTAGCGAAGGAATCACTCGGGTTCAGTTAACAGCAAGGGATTGATCGCTCGGGTTCTGTAACATAGCTAGTGCAATCGCTCGGGTTCAGTTAGAGCCCAGTGCCTCGATCGGGTTCAGTTAGAGCCCAACGCCTCGCACCCGTGCGCGTACGTGTACGAGAGAAATGCGTATCGCTCGGTGATAACCCACAAGTATAGGGGATCGCAACAGTTTCCGAGGGTAGAGTATTCAACCCAAATTTATTGATTCCACACAAGGGGAGCCAAAGAATATTCTCAAGTATTAGCAGCTGAGTTGTCAATTCAACCACACCTGGAAACTTAATATCT
This sequence comes from Triticum aestivum, assembly GCF_018294505.1. NCBI lineage: Eukaryota > Viridiplantae > Streptophyta > Magnoliopsida > Poales > Poaceae > Triticum > Triticum aestivum. The sequence goes on from NC_057803.1 coordinate 518,908,436, forward strand.
GCAGCAATGTATTTAGTAGCAAAGTAATATGATAGTAGTGGTAATGGTAGCAAAAGGTAACGATAGAAAAAGTAATGTTTTTGATATTTTGTAGTGATTGTAACAATAGCAGCGGAAAAGTAAATAAGTGAAGAACGATATATGGAAAACTCGTAGGCAATGGATCGGTGTTGGAGAATTATGCCGGATGTGGTTCATCATGTAACAGTGATAACATAGGGTGACACAGAACTAGCTCCAATTCATCAATGTAATGTAGGCATGTATTCCGAATAGTCATACGTGCTTATGGAAAAGAACTTGCATGACATCTTTTGTCCTACCCTCCCGTGGCAACGGGGTCCTAGTGGAAACTAAGGGATATTAAGGCCTCCTTTTAATAGAGTACCAGACCAAATCATTAACACATAGTGAATACATGAACTCCTCAAACTACGATCATCATCGGAAGTGGTCCCGATCGATTATTGTCACTTCGGGGTTGCCGGATCATGACACATAGTAGGTGACTATAGACTTGCAAGATAGGATCAAGAACTCACATATATTCATGAAAACATAATAGGTTCAGATCTGAAATCATGGCACTCAGGCCCTAGTGACAAGCATTAAGCATAGCAAAGTCATAGCAACATCAATCTCAGAACATAGTGGATACTAGGGATCAAACCCTAACAAAACTAACTCGATTACATGATAAATCTCATCCAACCCATCACCGTCCAGCAAGCCTATGATGGAATTACTCACGCACGGCGGTGAGCATCATGAAATTGGTGATGGAGGATGGTTGATGATGACGATGGCGACGGATTCCCCTCTCCGGAGCACCGAACGAACTCCAAATCAGCCCTCCCGAGAGAGTTTAGGGCTTGGCGGCGGCTCCGTATCGTAAAACGCGATGAATCTTTCTCCTCTATTTTTTCTATCCGAACACGAATATATAGAGTTGGAGTTGAGGTCGGAGGAGCTCCAGGGGGCCCACGAGGTAGGGGGCGCGCCCAGGGGGGCAGGCGCGCCCCCACCCTCGTGGCTAGGGTGTGGGCCCCCTGGCCTTGATCTTTTGCCAGTATTTTTTATTATTTCCAAAAATATGCTCCGTGGAGTTTCAGGTCATTCCGAGAACTTTTGTTTCTGCACATAAATAACACCATGGCAATTCTGCTGAAAACAACGTCAGTCCGGGTTAGTTCCATTCAAATCATGCAAGTTAGAGTCCAAAACAAGGGCAAAAGTGTTTGGAAAAGTAGATACGACGGAGACGTATCAACTCCCCCAAGCTTAAACCTTTGCTTGTCCTCAAGCAATTCAGTTGACAAACTGAAAGTGATAAAGAAAAACTTTTACAAACTCTGTTTGCTCTTGTTGTTGTAAATATGTAAAGCCAGCATTCAAGTTTTCAGCAAAGATTATAAACTAACCATATTCACAATAACGCTTAGGTCTCATGTTTACTCATATCAATGGCATAATCAACTAGCGAGCAATAATAATAAATCTCGGATGACAACACTTTCTCAAAACAATCATAATATGATATAACAAGATGGTATCTCGCTAGCCCTTTCTGAGACCGCAAAACATAAATGCAGAGCACCTTTAAAGATCAAGGACTGACTAGACATTGTAATTCATGGTAAAAGAGATCCAGTCAAGTCATACTCAATGTAAACTAACAGTAATGAATGCAAATGACAGAGGTGCTCTCCAACTGGTGCTTTTTAATAAGAGGATGATGACTCAACATAAAAGTAAATAGATAGGCCCTTCGCAGAGGGAAGCAGGGATTTGTAGAGGTGCCAGAGCTCGATTTTGAAATAGAGATGAATAATATTTTGAGCGGTATACTTTCATTGTCAACATAACAACCAAGAGATGGCGATATCTTCCATGCTACACACATTATAGGCGGTTCCCAAACAGAATGGTAAAGTTTATACTCCCCCTCCACCAACAAGCATCAATCCATGGCTTGCTCGAAACAACGAGTGCCTCCAACTAACAAGAGTCCCAGGGGGAGTTTTGTTTGCAATTATTTTGATTTGATTTGCATAAAGCATGGGACTGGGCATCCCGGTGACCAGCCACTTTCTCGTGAGTGAGGAGCGGAGTCCACTCCTCTTGAGAATAACCCGCCTAACATGGAAGATACGGACAGCCCTAGTTGATACATGAGCTATTCGAGCATACAAAACAGATATTTATTTGAAGGTTTAGAGTTTGGCACATACAAATTTACTTGGAACGGCAGGTAGATACCGTATATAGGTAGGTATGGTGGACTCATATGGAATAACTTTGGGGTTTATGAGATTGGATGCACAAGTAGTATTCCCACTTAGTACAGGTGAAGGCTAGAAAAAGACTGGGAAGCGACCAGCTAGAGAGCGACAACAGTCATGAACATGCATTAAAATTAATCAACACCGAATGCAAGCATGAGTAGGATATAATGCACCATGAACATAAATATCGTAGAGGCTATGTTGATTTTGTTTCAACTACATACGTGAACATGTGCCAAGTCAAGCCACTCAAATCGTTCAAAAGAGGATACCACCCTATCATACCACATCACAACCATTTTAATAGCATGTTGGCACGCAAGGTAAACCATTATAAGCTCCTAGCTAATTAAGCATGGCATAAGCAACTATAATCTCTAATTTTCATTGCAAACATGTTTATTCATAATTGGCTGAATCAGGAACGATGAACTAATCATATGTACAAAAACAAGAGAGGTCGAGTTCATACCAGCTTCTCCCATCTCAATCAGTCCATCATATATCATCATAATTGCCTTTCACTTGCACGACCGAATGATGTGAATAATAATAACACTGCACGTGCATTGGACTAAGCTAGAATCTGCAAGCATTCAATAAACAGGAGAAGACAAGGCTATATGGACTCTTGGTTAAATCAACAATAAAGCATATATGAGTCACTTCAACAATTTAATCATGGTCTTCTCATATCTACCCCCAAAGAAAAGAAAAGAAATAAAACTATATACACGGGAAAGCTCCCAACAAGCAAAAGGAAGAATAGGAAATCTTTTTGGCTTTTCTTTTTAACTACTACTACAAGCATGGAAAGTGAACTAACTAAAAGCTGCAACTAATTTTTTTGGTTTTTCTTAAGGTTTATGAAACTCACAAGAAGAAAGCATAAAAAAGAAATAAACTAGCATGGATATTACAGTGAAAAAGTATGAGCACCGACGTCTAGCAATGAGTGTGTGAACATGAATGTAATGTCGGTGGGAAATATGTACTCCCCCAAGCTTAGGCTTTTGGCCTAAGTTGGTCTATGGCCACGGTTGGCCTGGCGGATATCCATAGTAATAGTTGGGGTCGTACTGCGAAGAAGAAGACTCTGATTGCCACTGGTTGGCAATCATCTTCGGATCCCACTGGTAATTAGAATGTCGTGGAGGATCAACTTGTGGTTCCGACTCTGGTCTATGGCTGATGTAGGGCTCCGGTAGGCGCGAATAGCCTCCAACGGGACAAGGTACTTGCCTGCAGATAAATCAAACAAGCAAGGAGCAGGCAGGGTAATAGTCTCAGGATGATGTTTATCGAAAAACAATTTGTATTTGAGCTCATTTTCCCTATTCTTAACAATAAAATCGTGTGCTACCATACTCTTATAATCTAAATAAACAGGAGGCAGCAATTTTTCTTCCTTCTCATAAGGCCTAATAGGTATGTTAAAATGTGCGGCTAGGCGCAAGGCGAAGATGCCTCCAAAGACGCGCCCTTAGTACGGTTAAGATTTAACCGGTTTGCAATAATAGCACCCATGCTGAATGTATCATCGCGAAATAAGGCGTGGCACAAAATAACAATATCAGGGGCACTCAGGTTTCCACAGTTTCCGCGCCCAATTAAGCATCTACTAGCAAATATAGCAAAGTAACATAGAACAAGAAAGTGTATGCTAGTAGTTCGTGCATCAGAACCTTCCTCGTTTCCCCTACAGTGATGGTATCAATAAACCCATCCACATCGCCGCGATGTGGTTCCTCTATGATGCCCTCAAAAGGGATCAAACAAACCCGACAAAAATCACGAAGTGACATCTCCTTATGCTCATCATATAAATAAAACTCCACCGTAGGTGGTGAGCTCCTAGCATGGAAATGAAAGTTTTGCACAAAGATATTGGTGAGTAAGAGATACTGTTCGCGCTGGTCATGGAGGAAGGCGGTGAGGCTTGCATTCTCAGCCAATTCATAGAAATCATCATAAATCCTGGCTGCTCTTAAGAAATCATCACAAGGCCATTCACACTACCGAACCTCTATGATGCGAGGCAGATTATATTTGGGCCTCTTTGCTTATTCATTTTGCTTTTCCTTCGAGCTTCGACTCGATGAGCCCCTCAAAAATCTCTTCATTATTTTCTGAAAAATTCTGAAATTTTTAGTAACTTCAAATAAAAGTGAACCAAACTCAACAAAATTGATAGCAACTACTCCTACAAGTGCGTAGAGCCTATATCATGCATCAAAACTACTTGGAACCACATAAATTTGACATGCAAGCTCAAGAACGGGGTCACCTACGCAGCAAAAATATGCAATGAATAAAGCACTAGAACAAAAACTAATTGGACCATTGGAGGAGTCACATACCAAGGAACAATCCCCCAAAGCAGTTTTGTGAGAGGTGCTTTGAGCAAGGAGATCGAAAATCGCAGCAAAATGAGCTAGAACTCGTGCTTGAGTTGGATAATGGTGTTTGTGGGAGGAAGAAGGAGTGTGTGGGTGCAGCAATAATTGGAGGAGGGCCACCATGGGCCCACGAGGCAGGGGGGCACGCCCAGGGGGGTAGGGCGCGCCCTGGACCCTCGTGCCCAGGTGCTTGCTCCCCTGCTGTGTTCTCAGTGCCAGATATTCTCAAATATTCCAGAAAATTCATATTTAAATTACAGGGCATTTGGAGAACTTTTATTTTCGGGGTATTTTTATATTGCATGGATAATTCAGATAACAGACAGAAAATACTATTTTTATTTTATTTAATATAAATAACATAAAGTAAAAAAGAGGGTACATAGAGTTGTGTTTTCTAAATTCATCCATCTCATGATCATCAAAAGGAATCAATTAACAAGGTTGATGAAGTCTTGTTAACAAACTCATTCCGAATAACATGGAACCGGAGAATTTTCAAATAACACTAGGTTACCTCAACGGAGATATGCACATCCCCAACAATAAGAATATCATATTTCTTCTTGACAATAGGAAGAGGAAATTCAAAACCTCCAAAAATAATCGATGGAATTTTTCCAATAGAATTGATACTGTGGACTTGAGGTTGTTTCCTCGGAAAGTGTACCGTATGCTCATTACCATTAACATGAAAAGTGACATTTCCTTTGGTGCAATAAATAACAGCCCCTGCTGTATTCAAAAAGGGTCTTCCAAGAATAATAGACATACTATCGTCCTCGGGAATATCAAGAATAACAAAGTCCGTTAAAATAGTAACGTTTGCAACCACAACAGGCACATCCTCACAAATACCGACAGGTATATCAGTTGATTTATCAGCCATTTGCAAAGATATTTCAGTAGGTGTCAACTTATTTAAATCAAGTCTACGATATAAAGAGAGAGGCATAACACTAACACCGGCTCCAAGATCACATAAAGCAGTTTTAACATAGTTTCTTTTAATGGAGCATGGTATAGTGGGTACTCCTGGATCTCCAAGTTTCTTTGGTATTCCACCTTTAAAAGTATAATTAGCAAGCATGGTGGAAATTTCAGCTTCCGGTATCTTTCTTTTATTAGTAACAATTTCTTTCATGTACTTAGCATAAGGATTCATTTTGAGCATATCAGTTAATCGCATACGCAAAAAGATAGGTCTAATCATTTCAGCAAAGCGCTCAAAATCCTCATCATCCTTTTTCTTGGATGGTTTGGGAGGAAAAGGCATGGGTTTTTGAACCCATGGTTCTCTTTCTTTACCGTGCTTCCTAGCAACAAAGTCTTTCTTATCATAACGTTGATTCTTTGATTGTGGGTTATCAAGATCAACAACAGTTTCAATTTCTATATCATTATCATTGCTAGGTTGAGCATCATCATCAACATTATCATTAACATTATCACTAGTTTCAGGTTCATTACCAGATTGTGTTTCAGCATCAGAAATAGAAATATCATTTGGATTCTCAGGTGTTTCAGCAATAGGTTCACTAGAAGCATGCAAAGTCCTATCATTTTTCTTTTTCTTCCTTTTAGAAGGACTAGGTGCATCTATATTATTTCTCTGAGAATCTTGCTCAATTCTCTTAGGGTGGCCTTCAGGATACAAAGGTTCCTGAGTCATTTTACTAGTTCTAGTAGCCACTCTAACAGCATAGTCCTTATTCTTACTATTCAATTCATTGAGCAAATCATTTTGAGCTTTAAGTACTTGTTCTACTTGAGTGGTAACCATAGAAGCATGTTTACTAATAAGTTTAAGTTCACCTTTGACATTAGCCATATAATCACCCAAGTGTTCAAGCATATCAGCACTGCGTTTTAATTCTCTACCAAAATAAGCATTGAAGTCTTCTTGCTTAACCATAAATTTATCAAACTCATCTAAGCATGGGCTAGCAAACTTAGTAAATGGGATTTCAGCTTTATCATATCTATAGAGAGAATTTACCTTTACTACCTGTGTCGGGTTATCAAGACCATGTGTTTCTTCAATAGGTGATGGATTAAAACCATATATTTCTTCAACAGGCGGTAAATTAAGACCATGTATTTCTTCAATAGGAGGTAAATTCTTAACATCTTCAGCTTTAATACCCTTTTCTTTCATGCATTTCTTTGCCTCTTGCATATCTTCAGGACTGAGAAATAGAACACCCCTTTTCTTCGGAGTTGGTTTAGGAATAGGCTCAGGGAAGTGTCCAATTATTTTCATTTGTCAACATATTATTCAATAGAATTTCAGCTTCATCCGGTGTTCTTTCCCTGAAAACAGAACCAGCACAACTATCCAGGTAATCTCTGGAAGCATCGGTTAGTCCATTATAAAAGATATCAAGTATTTCATTTTTCTAAGAGGATGATCAGGCAAAGCATTAAGTAATTGGAGAAGCCTCCCCCAAGCTTGTGGGAGACTCTCTTCTTCAATTTGCACAAAATTATATATATCCCTTAAGGCAGCTTGTTTCTTATGAGCAGGGAAATATTTAGCAGAGAAGTAATAAATCATATCCTGGGGACTACGCACACAACCAGGATCAAGAGAATTAAACCATATCTTAGCATCACCCTTTAATGAGAACGGGAATATTTTAAGGATATAAAAGTAGCGAGTTCTCTCATCATTAGTGAACAGGGTAGCTATATCATTTAATTTAGTAAGATGTGCCACAACAGTTTCAGATTCATAGCCATAAAAAGGATCAGATTCAACCAAAGTAATTATATCAGGATCAATAGAGAATTCATAATCCTTATCAGTAACAAAGATAGGTGAAGTAGCATAAGCAGGATCATATTTCATTCTAGCATTCAGAGTTTTTTGTTTAAGCTTAGCTAATAATTTCTTAAGATCACTTCTATCATTGCAAGCAAGAAAGTCTCTTTTAGTTTCTTCATCCATAACATAGCCCTCAGGAACAACAGGTAATTCATATTTATTAGGAGAGCCTTCATAATCACTTTCATAAGTATTATCAGTTTCAACAATTTCATTCTCTCTAGCCCTAGCAAGTTGTTCATCAAGAAATTCACCAAGTGGCACAGTAGTATCAGGCATAGAAGTAGTTTCATCATAAGTATCATGCATAGCAGAAGTGGCATCATCAATGCGACATATCAGAATCAATCGCATAAGCAAGTTTAGGTGTCGCAAGCTTACTCAAAACAGAAGGTGAATCAAGTGCAGAGCTAGATGGTAGTTCCTTACCTCCCCTCGTAGTTGGGGGATAGATCTTGGTTTTTGGATCTCTCAAGTTCTTCATAATGATAAGAAGATATAAATCCCAAGTGACTCAAAGAATAGAGCTATTCTCCCCGGCAATGGTGCCAGAAAATAGTCTTGATGGCCCACAAGTATAGGGGATCGCAACAGTTTTCGAGGGTACAATATTCAACCCAAATTTATTGATTCGGCACAAGGGGAGCCAAAGAATATTCTCAAGTATTAGCAGCTGAGTTGTCAATTCAACCACACCTAGAAACTTAATATGTGCAGCAAGGTATTTAGTAGAAAAGTAATATGATAGTAGTGATAATGGTAGCAAAAGGTAACGATAGCAAAAGTAATGTTTTTGATATTTTGTAGTGATTGTAACAATAGTAGTGGAAAAGTAAAAAAGCGAAGAACAATATAAGGAAAACTCGTAGGCAATGGATCGATGATGGAGAATTATGTCGGATGTGGTTCATCATGTAACAGTCATAACATAGGGTGACACAGAACTAGATCCAATTCATCAATGTAATGTTGGCATGTATTCCGAATATAGTCATACGTGCTTATGGAAAACAACTTGCATGACATCTTTTGTCCTATCCTCCCGTGGCAGCGAGGTCCTAGTGGAAACTAAGAGATATTAAGGCCTCCTTTTAATAGAGTACCAGACCAAAGAATTAACACATAGTGAATACATGAACTCCTCAAACTACGGTCATCACCGTAAGTGGTCCCGGTTATTGTCACTTCGGGGTTGCCGGATCATAACACATAGTAGGTGACTATAGACTGGCAAGATAGGATCAAGAACTCACATATATTCATGAAAACATAATAGGTTCAGATCTGAAATCACGGCACTCCGACCCCAGTGACAAGCATTAAGCATAGCAAAGTCATAGCAACATCAATCTCAGAACATAGTGGATACTAGGGATCAAACCCTAACAAAACTAACTCGATTACATGATAAATCTCATCCAACCCATCACCGTCCAGAAAGCCTATGTTGGAATTACTCACGCACAGCGGTGAGCATCATGAAATTGGTGATGGAGGATGGTTGATGATGATGATGGCAACGGATTCCCCTCTCCGGAGCCCCGAACGGACTCCAGATCAGCCCTCCCGAGAGAGTTTAGGGCTTGGCGGCGGCTTCGTATCGTAAAACGTGATGAATCTTTCTCCTCTATTTTTTTCTCTCCGAACACGAATATGTAGAGTTGGAGTTGAGGTCAGAGGAGCTCCAGCTGGCCCATGAGGTAGAGGGCGTGCCCAGCGGGGCAGGCGCGCCCCCACCCTCGTGGCTAGGGTGTGCCCCCTGGCCTTGATCTTTTGCCAGTATTTTTTATTATTTCCAAAAATACACTCCGTGGAGTTTAAGGTCATTCCGAGAACTTTTGTTTCTGCACATAAATAACACCATGGCAATTCTGCTGAAAACAACGACAGTCCGTGTTAGTTCCATTCAAATCATGCAGGTTAAAGTCCAAAACAAGGGCAAAAGTGTTTGGAAAAGTAGATACGACAGAGACGTATCACTCGGCCCCGACCACCCACCATAACCCGGAACTCCCCGATATTTTCCTCGCCCTCGCTTCTACCATGGTTTTTTTCCATCATGGACGGCCCAAAGAATGTCATGCAGCTGCGTCTCCGGCCCGCCCAGGACGAAAAGCCCATTTTCTGTCATGATTTTTTGTCATAGAAGTAGGACCCCACCACATCTATGATGATACCGGGTTTTGTCACAATTATCGACATAGAAGTGTCATAAGTATGAGAATTGTTTTTCGTACGGCCCAAAATGTCACGGATGTGTCTTTCTTTTGTAGTGTGACCTCCAGAACAGGATTACCGTACCACTCTGGTGCAGATCTTACTCTGGTTGACCTGCGAGGTTTGGTAGTAACTTGATCATAACTTTCATGATCATCATCATTAGCTTCCTCACTAATTGGTGTTGGAATCACTGGAACTGATTTATGTGATGAACTACATTCCAATAAGGGAGAAGGTCCAATTACCTCATCAAGTTCTGCTTTCCTCCCACTCACTTATTTTGAGAGAAACTCCTTCTCTAGAAAGGATCCATTCTTAGCAACGAATATCTTGCCTTTCGATCTGTGATAGAAGGTGTACCCAACAGTCTCCTTTGGGTATCCTATGAAGACAAATTTCTCCGATTTGGGTTTGAGCTTATCAGGTTGAAGCTTTTTCACATAAGAATCACAACCCCAAACTTTAAGAAACAACAACTTTGGTTTCTTACCAAACCACAGTTCATATGGTGTTGTCTCAACGGATTTCGATGGTGCCCTATTTAACGTGAATGCAGCCATCTCTAAAGAATAACCCCAAAACAATAGCGGTAAATCAGTAAGAGACATCATAGATCGCACCATATCTAATAAAGTGTGGTTATGATGTTCGGACACACTATTATGCTGTGGTGTTCCAGGTGGCGTGAGTTGCGAAACTATTCCACATTGTTTCAAATGAAGACCAAACTCATAACTCAAATATTCACCTCCATGATTAGATCGTAGAAACTTTATTTTCTTGTTACGATGATTTTCCCCTTCACTCTGAAACTCTTTGAACTTTTCAAATGTTTCATAATTATGTTTCATTAAGTAGATATACACATATCTTGTCAAATCATCTGTGAAGGTCAGAAAATAACGATACCCGCCGCGAGCATTAACACTCATAGGACCGCATACATCAGTATGTATTATTTCCAATAAGTCTGTTGCTCGCTCCATTGTTCTGGAGAATGGAGTCTTAGTCATCTTTCCCATAATCAAGTGATTCATAATCAAGTGATTCCAAAAGCCCATCAGCATGGAGTTTCTTCATGCTCTTTACACCAATATGACCTAAACGACTAGCCACAAATAAGTTGCACTATCATTATTAAACTTGTATCTTGTGGCTTCAATGCTATGAATATGTGTATCACTACTATTGAGATTCAACAAAAATAGACCACTCATCAAGGGTGCATGACCATAAAAGATATTACTCATATAAATAGAACAACTATTATTCTCTGATTTAAATGAATAACCATCTCGCATCAAACAAGATCTAGATATAATGTTCATGCTTAATGCTGGCACCAAATAACAATTATTCAGGTCTAAAACTAATCCCGAAGGTAGATGTAGAGGTAGCGTGCCGACTATGATCACATCGACTTTGGAACCATTTACCACGCGTATCGTCACCTCGTCCTTAGCCAATCTTCGTTTAATCCGTAGCCCCTATTTCGAGTTGCAAATATGAGCAATAGAACTAGTATCAAATACCCAGGCGCTACTACGAGCATTAGTAAGGTACACATCAATAACATGTATATCAAATATACCTTTCACTTTGCCATCCTTCTTATCCGCCAAATACTTGGGGGCAGTTCCGCTTCCAGTGACCAGTCCCTTTGCAGTAGAAGCACTCAGTCTCAAGCTTAGGTCCATACTTGGGCTTCTTCACTTGAGCAGCAACTTGCTTGCCATTCTTCTTGAAGTTCCCCTTCTTCCCTTTGCCCTTCTTCTTCAAACTAGTGGTCTTGTTGACCATCATCACTTGATGCTCCTTAATTTCTACCTCCGCAGCTTTCAGCATTGCGAAGAGCTCGGGAATTGTCTTATCCATCCCTTGCATATTATAGTTCATCATGAAGCTTTTGTAGCTTGGTGGTAGTGATTGAAGAACTCTATCAATAACATTATCATTAGGAAGATTAACTCCCTGTTGAGTCAAGTGGTTGTGTTACCCAGACATTTAGAGTATATGTTCACTGATTGAACTATTCTCCTCCATTTTGAAGTTGTAGAACTTATTGGAGACTTCATATCTCTCAATCCGGGCATTTGCTTGAAATATTAACTTCAACTCCTGGAACATCTCATATGCTCCATAACGTTCAAAACGTCGCCGAAGTCCCGATTCTAAGCCATAAAGCATGGCACACTGAACTATCGAGTAGTCATCAGCTTTGCTCTGCCATACGTTCATAACATCTGGAGTTGCTCCTGCTGCGGGCTTTGCACCTAGCGGTGCTTCCAAGACATAATTCTTCTGTACTGCATTGAGAATAATCCTCAAGTTACGGACACAGTCCGTGTAGTTGCTACCATCATCTTTCAACTTAGCTTTCTCTAGGAACACATTAAAATTCAAAGGAACAGTAGCACACACCATTTATCTACAACAACATAGACATGCAAAATACAATCAGATACTAAGTTCATGATAAATTAAAGTTCAATTAATCATATTACTTAAGAATTCCCAATTAGATATACATCCCTCTAGTCATCTAAATGATCATGTGATCCATATCAACTAAACCATGTGCGATCATCACATGAGATGGAGAAGTTTTCAATGGTGAACATCACTATGTTGATCATATCTACTATATGATTCACGCTCGACCTTCTGGTCTCAGTGTTTCGAGGCCATGTCTGCATATGCTAGGCTCGTCAAGTTTAACCTGAGTATTCTGCTTGTGCAAAACTGGCTTGCACCCGTTGTATGTGAACGTAGAGCTTATCACACCCGATCATCACGTGGTGTCTCGGCACAACGAACTGTAGCAATGGTGCATACTCAGGGAGAACACTTGTACCTTGAAATTTAGTGAGAGATCATCTTATAATGCTACCGCTGTACTAAGAAAAATAAGGAGCATAAAAGATAAACATCACATGCAATCAAGATAAGTGATATGATATGGCCATCATCATCATCATCTTGTGCCTTTGATCTCCATCTCCAAAGCACCATCATGATCATCAATCGTAGCATCGTTGTCGTCTCGCCAACTATTGCTTCTACGACTATCGCTACCGCTTAGTGATAAACTAAAGCAATTACATCGCGATTGCATTTCATACAATAAAGCGACAACCATATGGCTCCTGCCAATTGCCGATAATTGTTACAAAACATGATTATCTCATACAACAATTTATATCATCACATCTTGACCATATCACATCACAACATGCCCTGCAAAAACAAGTTAGACATCCTCTACTTTGTTGTTGCAAGTTTTACGTGGCTGCTACAGGCTCCTAGCAAGAACCGCTCTTACCTACGCATAAAAACCACAACAATTTTTCGTCAAGTGTGTTGTTTTAACCTTCAACAAGGACCGGGCGTAGTCAAACTTGATTGAACTAAAGCTGGAGAAACAGACACCCGCTAGCCACCTGTGTGCGAAGCACGTCGGTAGAACATGTCTCATGAACATGGTCATGTAATGTCGGTCTGGGCTGCTTCATCCAACAATACCGCCGAATCAAACTAAGACGTTGCTGGTAAGCAGTATGACTATTATCGCCCACAACTCATTGTGTTCTACTCGTGCATATAACATATATGCATAGACCTGGCTCTGATGCCACTGTTGGGGAATGCAGTATTTCAAAAATTTCCTACGATCACGCAAGATCTATCTAGGAGATGCATAGCAACGAGAGGGGAGAGTGTGTTCACGTACCCACGTAGACTAAAAGTGGAAGCGTTTAGTAACGCGGTTGATGCAGTCGAATGTCTTCACGATCCAACCGATCCAAGCATTGGACGTATCACACCTCCACATTCAGCACATGTTCACCTCGATGACGTCCCTCCATCTATTGATCCAGTTGAGGACGAGTGTCGGTGTCAAAACCGACGGATCTCGGGTAGGGGGTCCTGAACTGTCCGTCTAGGCCGGATGGTAACAGGAGGCAGGGGACACAATTTTTTACCCAGGTTCGGGCCCTCTTGATGGAGGTAAAACCCTATACGTCCTTCTCGATTAACATTGATGATATGGGTAGTACAAGAGTAGATCTACCATGAGATCAAGGAGGCTAAACCCTAGAAGCTAGCCTATGGTATGATTGTTGTTGTGATTGTTGTCCTATGGACTAAAACCCTCCGGTTTATATAGAGACCGGAGAGGGCTAGGGTTACACAAAGTCGGTTACAAAGGTAGGAGATCTACATATCCGTATCTCCAAGCTTGCCTTCCACGCCAAGGAAAGTCCCTCCCGGACACGGGACGAAGTCTTCAATCTTGTATCTTCATAGTCCAGGAGTCCGGCCGAAGGTATAGTCCGGCTATCCGGACACCCCCTAATCCAGGACTCCCTCAGTAGCCCCTGAACCAGGCTTCCATGACGACGAGTCCGGCGCGCAGATCGTCTTCGGCATTGCAAGGCGGCTTCCTCCTCCAAGTACTTCATAGAAAATTTTGAACAGAAAGGTAGTGTCCGGCTCTGCAAAATAAATTTCCACATATTGCCATAGAGAGAATAATATTTACACAAATCTAATCTGCTGACGTATTCCGTAGCATGACATCACACCACGGCCAAGTCTTTATTCGAATCGTTTTACTGTCCCACCTCAGCGCGTTTAGCGAGGCGGTTTCTTGGCATGTCTTGTCAAAGAAGAGATCGTATCCCCTCATTCCGGGATTCTCATCAATACGGGCGTGGGTAACCCAGTCGTACCCATTGGTATGTTTTCTCGATCAAAGGCGAGTCCCAAACGGTCACGGGGAGGGCCCTTGGTATTCAACCTCTTATAAAGAGACCAAGGCCTTACTCCTTTCTTTCAATCTCAAACGAGTTCGCCCTTCGCCTCGAGTTCCAACACCCATGGCTCCAGATTTCAGGCGCTTCGGACCTTCAACAATGTCCGGTTCCGACCTTCGAGGCCGATGGATGCCCTCTTCCGTCACGGAGGAGGACGTGCTGAAGTTGAAAGAGGCCAGGTTCTTGACCGGCGAAATCTGGCATAGGCTGCCTGCTCAAGGGCAGGTCATTCCTACTCCCAAGCCTGGTGAGAGTGTGGTGTTCATGTCTCACTTCCTTCGGCGGCTAGGCTTCCCGGCGGATCTCTTTGTGAGGGGGCTCATGTTTTATTATGGGCTGGAATTTCACGACTTAGCTCCGGAGTCCATCCTCCATATTTCCTCATTCATCATCGTGTGTGAAGCCTTCCTCCGTATTACTCCTCACTTCAGACTATGGCTCAAGACCTTCAAAGTAGAGCCGAAGATGATCGAGGGACGGCACACGGAGTGTGGAGGTGCTTTTATAAGAAAGAATGCCGGTGCTCCATGGCCCGAGGGCTCTTTTTAAGAGGAGTCCAGCTTATGGCAATGAGAGTGGTTTTATATCACAGCTCCCAGGAGCACCAAGTGGGTGGCGCTGCCTGCTTTCCGCTCAGGTCCCCCACCATAGCTAGCGTCATGGGTCAATAAAGGACTGGACTGGGGGCCGCCCAAGGACGTGCCCTTGTTGCAGGGCCGCATTCGAGATCTCCTAGAAAGAGATATCAGTCTAGTCGTGGTGACACAGGTTATGCTGATTCGCCGAGCTCTGCTCTGCAAACGTCGCCCCCTCCGCCTGTGGGAGTTCAATCCGGGTGGACCACGAGCTCTCCAACATTTTATGGGCGCGACGCCCGTGGAGATGTACAAATTGTTCTTCGGATCACAAGCAATGTGTCCGGACTTGACCGAGGACGCAGGTCTGAGCTGCAACCGCTCGGATACTCAAGTAAGTAGCCCTGTGCCCGGACCTGCAATCCGCATATTTATCATAAAATTTCCCTTAAAAGAGTTGTCCTTTAAACAGGAGTGGATAGAGAAAGCAAAGCTAATCAGGTGTCCGGCCCCCCTCCCTGAGACCACGCCGGGTCCCGTGCTAGTCAGGATGTTGGAGGTTGTGCCTTCGGAGGAAAGCGAGGGAGGGGACAAGGAAGCTACGGCCTCCTCGAAGGAAGCTGTTTGGAAGGGAGGAATCGAAAATTCCTCTCCTCAGGGGAAGAAGAGGACCGCCTCTGAAGACCCAGAGACCATGGCCTCAAAGCGGGGGAAGAAATCTTCGCCAGAGGGTCCTGTGCTGGGGGATACTTCGGCCGAATTATGCCCTCAAGGGGATCAGCCCTCCACCGAGCCGTAAGTAGAGAGGAGTTTTATTTTTAAGAAATGAGAGAAATCCTTGCTTTATATCTGAGAAAAGTAATCGAAAATTTACCTTGTCGCTCGGACCTTAGCCCTTCTCAGCAGAGCTCGTTTTCGGGGGATCCTCTTCCGGAGATGATGGAGAGCGGGAGGCCTCCCCCTGCCGTACCTCCATGCGAGGTGGGCGACCCTGAGGTATCATCACGGAGGGTTTCTCCGAATCCGGCAGGGCCGGAAGGTAGTCATATGGCCCCCCAAAGCCCTCTGCATCCCGCCTTCGAAAAGGGCCATCGGACGAGTCCGGCACCGTGTGGTGCACGGTCGGAGGAGCTGAAGGATCTGCTAGAGCGAGCATCTATCTCAGAGGAGAACCGTGCATTGATGGGTACGGTGATTGAGAGGATTTCATCCGCGGAGAGTGGATTGCACGAGGCCATCAGGAGTTTACTGACAGGTTTTGAGGTACGCGAAGTAATGTACCCTTTTTGGACAGTTGCGCATAAATAAGATGCACCCTGTGTAGATAGTAGCCCCGAGACTCTGTGCGTTGTCAAAAGTGACGGCGCACAGAGGATCATAATCCCAGGTCTAATATGCCGCCTTCATACGTAGGTGGAGAAGTGTCCGGTGGCCACCCGGACTGATGAATTTTCCGAGCTAAAGCGGCAACTTGACGTGGCAGATGCCAACATCGCGCTTGTCAACAAGCGGCTTGACGAGGCACAAGGTATGTAATTCCTCCGGCGGCACCTGGTAAGAGGAGCTTTATGCCAGTATCTTACAATGTGTGTACTTGTTGCAGATGGTGCTGCTGCCATGGGGAATCTTCAGGCGGAACTTGCCCGAGCCAAGGAGCAAGCCAGGAAAAGTGATGCGGTTGCCGGAAAGGCAATTGAAGAGCTGAAAGACGAACATGCTGCTCACTACCGAAGCAAGAAGGAAATGGCCGAGATGGCTGTGAAGCTGAAGAGCGCTGCTGACCGTTGCAAGCTTCTTGAAAAATCAGATCGGGTGGAACAGACGGACCTGGAGAAGGCCGTTGCCGAAGCCAAGAACCATACCCGGACCGTCAAGTATCTTCTGGAAGAATTTTGCCAAGTACCATGATGATGCGTCAAGTACCACTACCCCAAGTACCACGATGTCCGTCGAGCGCCAAGTACCCCTTCGGGTTGACGAGATCGGCAAGTGCGAAACCCCAAGTACCATGACGACCATCGACATGTACCCCTACACCGCACCGAAACGCCGAGTACCTCGCCGTGACCCCGAACATCTACGGAAAAGTGTGCGACTAAGAACGTGAACGACTACCATCGCCGTGAACCACTACCATCGCCGATGAACGATAGGACGACTACTTCGACTACCGTCGTGTGAACCACTACTTCCCTCGACGTCCGAGAACATCTACTTCCACTACTTCCTCTACGCCGACTCGAACCACTCCGATAATGCACGCTTCAAAGGTATAACCACCGAGACGACCGCCAGTGAACGATTGCATGTTGTGTGATGTATGAGACGCTCGTGTTTGCACCATGTCCGAGTTGTCACTTGCTCAGTCCTCCTCATTGCCATGCCGTCCATCCGTGGGACACCCGGTATCCGAGAGTGCCCCACCATCTTTTGCACGCATCCGCACACTTCTCCTTTGCATCGGTATCTCAATCGAGTTACCGGAACTGGAACGCTACCGTGGCACCATTTTGTTATCGTTGTCGTGGCACCCCTTTCCTTCCCACCACGGTGACAAAATACTTCTTAATGCTCTTGTCAACTTTTAATAAATATTGCATAAACTTGTTCATGTCATCCGCATCATGATAACAACAATTAAAATGTTTAAATTGTTGTTGCAATAAATTACTAATGCATATGGGGATTTACCGGATTCGTTATTTGTTATACCCGGCCCCATTTATATTGTTTAGATGGTGTAGTTTTGTTATGCCTCACCTCTTTCCATGCTTAACAACATTTAATATTGTTGAGTACCTAACGAGAGAGAACTAAATAAGTCATGTGGTGTTTTCTTCAATATGCAACTCTGTGGCATATTGAGCTCCACTTAATTTGTAGTGTTGTTTGTTGAACTTTGCCATGCCATGTTTCATTAAACCGGACATGCATCATACTTGATTGTGCATCATGCCATGTATATGTGATGGTTGTTTACTATGTTGTTTGCTTTCTTTCCGGTGTACTTCTTCTCGGTATCCGGTAACGTCGCGTTTGTGAGGACCAGTTCGACTACGTCCGTTTGTCTTCTTCGTGGACTCGTTCTTCTTCGGGATTTCAGGTAAGATGACCATACCCTCGAAATCACTTCTATCTTTGCTTGCTAGTTGCTCTCTCTTTTGCTATGCCTATGTTGCGATACCTACCACTTGCTTATCATGACTCCCATATTTTTTAAACCAAGCCTCTAACCCACCTTGTCCTAGCAAACCGTTGTTTGGCTATGTTACCGCTTTGCTCAGCCCCTCTTATAGCGTTGTTAGTTGCAGGTGAAGATTGAAGTTTGTTCCTTGTTGGAACATGTTTACTTGTTGGGATATCACAATATCTCTTATCTAATTAATGCATCTATATACTTGGTAAAGGGTGGAAGGCTCGGCCTTATGCCTAGTGTTTTGTTCCACTCTTGCCGCCCTAGTTTCCGTCATATCGGTGTTTTGTTCCCGGATTTTGTGTTCCTTACGCGGTTGGCTTATAATGGGAACCCCTTGATAGTTCGCCTTGAATAAAACTCCTCCAGCAAGGCCCAACATTGGTTTTACCATTTGCCACCTAGCCTTTTCTTTCCCTTGAGTCGGCCGGCTCAAGGGTCATCTTATTTTAACCCCCCCGGGCTAGTGCTTCTCTAAGTGTTGGTCCAACCCAGAGCACCGTGCGGGGCCGTCCCTTGGTAACTTGGGTTATGTTGGCTCCCGTATGCTTAGCTTATCCGGTGTGCCCTGAGAACGAGATATGTGCAGCTCCTATCGGGATTTGTCGGCACAACGGGTGGTCTTGCTGGACTTGTGTTACCAGTGTCGAGGATGTCTTATAACCGGGATTCCGAATCTGATCGGATCTTCCCGCTAGAAGGAATATCCTTCATTGACCGTGAGAGCTTGTGATGGGCTAAGTTGGGACACCCCTGCAGGGATTTGAACTTTCGAAAGCCGTGCCCGCGGTTATGGGCAGATGGGAATTTGTTAATGTCCGGTTGTAGAAAACCTGAAGTTGATCGTAATTAAAATACATCAACCGCATGTGTAACCGTGATGGTCTCTTCTCGGCGGAGTCCGGGAAGTGAACACGGTGTTGGAGTTATGGTTGACGTAGGTTGTTCTAGGATCACTTCTTGATCATAGTTGTTCGACCGTGCTTTTGCCTTCTCTTCTCGCTCTCATTTGCGTATGTTAGCCACCATATATGCTAGTCGCTTGCTGCAGCTCCACCTCATACCTTTTACCCTACCTATAAGCTTAAATCACTAGTAGAAAAGGGGGCTTTGGTCCAGGTCGGGTAAGCCCATTAGTCCCGGTTCAGTCCAGAACCAGGACCAATGGGTGCATTTATCCCGGTTCGTGCGGCTAAGGCATTAGTCCCGGTTCACCTGGGCCCTTTAGTCCCGGTTCGTGCCACGAACCGGGACTAAAGGGTGCGATGCCCATTAGTCCCGGTTGGTGTTACCAACCGGTACTAAAGGTTAGACCTTTAGTCCCGGTTGGTGCCACCAACCGGGACTAATGGGCTTTGAGGCATTAGTACCGGTTCATGGCACGAACCGGTACTAAAGGTCCCATTTTCAAACGCCCCCCCCCCCCCCCCCCCCGTGGACCGCCTTTTCAGTTTTAGAAAAAACAAACGAAAATGATGGAAATGTGAAAAAAATAAAATAAAATAAGTTTCCCATGTGATATGTGGTCTAGTTGTTGGGAAAATTTACAAATATGAATTTCGACTTTATTTACAAAATCTCTCTGGAATTTGTAAAATGGGCATAACTTTTGCATACGAACTCGGATTAAAAAGTTTTTTATATGAAAAATCATCTACTCGAAAACTTACATCCGATGGAGACCGCCTACGGCTTGTTTGCAAATTTGTAGAATCCTCAAATTCCAAAAGGAAAAAAAGTTATGCTCAAATTTCAGTTTTTTTAAATTTTCATTAAATCTGGTCAAACTATGGTCAAACTACTTATTCAAGAAGTATTAGTGTTACTAAATAATTATTCAAGAATAGTAGTGTTATTAAATAATTATTTCAGTTTTTTTGAAATTTTGGTCAAATCTGGTCAAACTATGGTCAAACTGTGGCCAAACAATGGTCAAACTACTTATTCAAGAAATATTAGTGTTACTAAAAAATTATTGTTTTTAGAACAATAGTTTCAAACTCAAACAGTGAAATGTGTGACTTCATGCTCAAGCTAAACTCCTGAGGGTTAATAGGATTGACATCTTACTATTGTCAGGAAAACAACGAGTGCAGACTTGGAAACGAGGGAGAATAGAACCCGGAAGTTAAGCGTGCTCAGGCTGGGGGAGTGGGAGGATGGGTGACCGTCCGGGAAGTTAGATGATTTGGAATGATGAGGGGTGATTAGAGATTAAATTGAGTAGTGATGAGGGGTGATTAGAGATTAGAGGTTAAAAATCCAGAAATTTGAAAATAAAAAAAATTCAAAAAAAAATAAAAAAAAATTCAGAAAATTTCCTTTAGTACCGGTTGGTGTTACCAACCGGGACTAAAGGTGGACCGGCCACGTGGGAGATATAGCCACGTGGGAGATATAGCCGCATTACGAACCGGGACTATAGGCCCTTTTTCTACCAGTGAATAGTCTTGATCGCGAGGGTGTGAGATTGCTGAGTCCCCGTGACTCACAGATACTTCCAAAACCAGCTTGCAGGTGTCGTTGAACTGTGCAGATGACGCAACCGGGCTCAAGGAGGAGCTCGATGAAGATCTTGTCCATTGTGTTGTTTTTGTTTAGTGGATCAGTAGTGGAGCCCAGTCGGGACGATCGGGGATCTGTGTAGCATTTGGGGTAGTCTTCTTTTATTTTGGTTCCGTAGTCGGACCTTGAGTGTATTTGGATGAATGTAATGCTTTATTCATGTATTGTGTGAAGTGGCGATTGTAAGTCAACTATGTATCTCTTTCCCTTATGTATTACATGGGTTGTGTGAAGATTACCTCACTTGCGACATTGCTTTCAATGCGGTTATGCCTCTAAGTCGCGCTTCGACACGTGGGAGATATAGCCGCATCGAGGGCGTTATAGGGCGATAGGGGGGCCCTTTCCACACGACCCAGAAACAGTCGGGGATAGGGAGCATACAGTCATCGCATTGCCATCGCAGTCGGTATTATGTGGTGCTACGTTTATGATGCACGGCCCATCACAAACGGTTCACTATTCTAGAACGTGTATGACAAGCATACAATCACACACATTCGCTTTTTCCAAATCGAATGCGATAACTAAATAAGAAGATTACCTAATCGTCATACGAGTGTCGAACAGGATTATGAAACATCGGACCATGGTAACAACATCATACACAACAACTATCGCACACGCTATTCTGTGGTGCAACGTTTACGATGCATACTTCATCACAAACAGTTCATGGTTGCGAATCGTGTACAATAAGGCAACTAACACAAACGTTTAGTTTGCCCACACCGTTTGGGATAATGTCTGACATCGCACACGCTTTGCAAACGACAACTGTGTGCATGCTTGCACACGTTTCCTCTCTGTGAACCATGTCAGATTATGGTGTATATCACAAAAGTTTTTGTTTTACCAACCATGTGTGCCGTAATGACCTAGAGGGCATAATTTCACCGTAATTTAATTGTTGCTATTTCAAATTGTACCGTATTTGAATTTGAATGTATGCGGTAGCTTTATTCATATCCATCAGGTTCAAACAAATAATGCATTATTCGATTCATAGGTACATATGTTCAAGAATTACATAAGAACCAAATAAAGAATACTGAACCGCAGTTGCATACTTGTACTATTAAAGATGATAAAGAAAGAGGCCAAATACATTCTGGTTGCTGAACAAGGTGAAGGGTAATGCCCATATTATGCCCTCCTCCATGCAGAAGGCACACACGACTCCAACCCCTTGTGATGGCCGACCGCCCATCCTTCACGGTCTTCATGAAAACATCTAGATAATCATCGTGTTCTAGTAGAAATACTTTAACTGTTGCATGCCCACAATCATGTAGTTTGAGAGGTAATCTTGAGTAAACTGCTTTGGCAACCACTACAAAGGAAAAAGATTCAGACATTGTCATCTAACACAACTCATTATTGAAAGCACAAGTGCTCCCTGGGTGATTTCGGTAATTAATGTCAACATATCTCTTGTTGGACTAATACTTCTACCTAGTATATTTCAGATGAGTTCAATAGTGGAGTGGCATGGACAAGAATATGTGGAACCCCTTCAAGAAACTAATGACAAGGATTGGCAAAAGCTCAAGACTCTTCATTTTAATTTTAGTGATCCAAGATCACACTGAGTCCATAGGAAAAGCCAATACTGTTAAAAGGGGATGAGGTGTTGCTTAATGGCTTGCTTGCTCAAAGTGCTTAGGGATATGCTCCAAAGCCCTCAACCACTTTCTCATTTCCACAAATGTCCCAAACCAAAAGTCAAACTCGGCCCCACTGATTTGATCTATCCGGTGCCACCAAGTTCACTTGACATAGCCACTGCCAGAAACCCTAATCAGTTCGGTCTCACCGATGGGATCTCGATCTCATCGAGATGGCCTTGCAAACTCTCTGTTACCTGTTGCAATAATGTCGGTCTCACCGAGATATGCAATCGGTCCCACAAGTTTGCTTGAACAACTCTCTGTTTTGCTTATAACCAAAATTGGTCCCACCGAGTTTGTGTAATCGGTCACACCGAGTTGAGGTTTTACCCTAACCCTAGCACATCGGTCCCACTAAGTTGATCATATCGGTCCCACCGAAAACTCTAACGTTCACATTTTGAACCATATTGGTCTGACCAAGTTTCTTGATTCGGTCCCACCGAGTTTGGTTAAATGTGTGTAACGGCTAGTTTTTGTGTGGAGGCTATATATACCCCTCCACCCATCCTCCATTCATGGAGAGAGCAATCAGAACATGCCAACACTTCTATCATTCATTTTCTGAGAGAGAACCACCTTCTCATGTGTTGAGACCAAGATAATTCCAATCCAACTACAAGAATCTTGATCTCTAGCCTTCCCCAAGTTGCTTTCCACTCAAATCACTTTCCACCAAATCCAAATCTTTGAGGGAGAGTTGAGTGTTGGGGAAACTATCATTTGAAGTAGAAGAGCCAGGAGTTCATCATCAACACACCATCTATTACCTTTTGGAGAGTGGTGTCTCCTAGATTGGTTAGGTGTCACTTGGGAGCCTCCGTCAATATTGTGGAGTTGAACCAAGGAGTTTGTAAGGGCAAGGAGATCGCCTACTTCATGAAGATCTACCCAAGTGAGGCAAGTCCTTCGTGGGCGATGGCCATGGTGGGATAGACAAGGTTGCTTCTTCGTGGACCCTTCGTGGGTGGAGCCCTCCATGGACTCGCGCATCCGTTACCCTTCGTGGGTTGAAGTCTCCAACAATGTGGATGTACGATAGCACCACCTATCGGAACCACGCCAAAAATCTCTGTGTCTCCAATTGCGTTTGCACACTCCAATCCCATTCCTTTACTTTCTTGCAAGTTGCATGCTTTACTTTCTGCTGCTCATATACTCTTGCCACGCTTGCTTGAAATGTATTGTAAATGTTTAAACTTGTGTTAAAACTCCACCTTAACTTAAAGAAATTAAAAACTGCTACTTTTCTTTGTTGAGGGTCTAATCATCCTCCCTCTAGACACCTCTTCTCGATCCTACAATTGGTATCAGCGCTTTGGTCTCCATTGCTTCGGTTTAATCACCATTGGAGGAAGATGGATGAGCCTACGTTGGGGAGTCTTAGACATAGAGTACCTATACTTGATGGCGAGTTCTTTCATGAGTGGAAAATTGAGATGCTTGAGATTTTCAATGAATATCACTCGAACAAGTACATTACTAACCCTTGTGCACCCCTTGACCCTTTACATCCTACCCTTGATGAGTCTATTGACATGATTCGCAACCTTAGAACTATCAATCTTATTACTAAAGGTTTGCCTAGAAATTTGTTTAGTTGCTTGCCTACTCTTGATTGTGCCTACACCAAATGGACATTTCTCGAGGAACGATTTCCAAACTATTGCTTGCAAAACTTAGATGAGATTCTTCATAAGTCTATTGCCTTGAGTAAGATGAATTCCAATGATCCTAAGTTTGGTGATTGTTTATTTGAGCTTAGTAACCTCATGTGTGCCAAAGGAGATATTGGAATCATTAGCAATATCATCTCCGAAGCCATTAGAATTCATAAAGATGAACATTGTGATGATCACTTATCTAATGAATCACTCTCTCTAGGAATTGATCAATCACAAGACGATGTTGAAGATGGATACTATGATGAGGATGATGATAGTGACTTTGATCTCGATGAGTCTATGAGACACTTTGGTCTTATGGAAAATATTCGCGGCTACATGGCTGGAGGAAGGGAATGGGTTCTTGATAGTGGACGTAGCGACCACATGACCGGAGACAAGGACATGTTTCATGAGCTTGCTGAAAACAATGACCCTCGAAAGTATGCCACTTTTGGTGACAACTCAAAGGGTAAGGTGGTTGGGCTTCGTAAGGTGGCCATCTCACATGATAGCTCCATACAAAATGTTATGCTCTTTGAAACCCTTGGCTATAATTTACTTTCCGTATCTAGACTTGCTGACTTTGGTTCCAATGTCCTATTTACTGAAGTAGATTGCCAAGTGTTTCATAGAGATAATCATAAAATGGTCTTTAACGGTTTACGTAGAGGTGATCTTTACATTGTTTACTTCACTAAAAAGGCTCAACCTAGAACTTGCTTAATTGCTAAATCGTCTAAAGGTTGGTTGTGGCATAGAAGGTTAGGTCATGTGGGCATGCGAAATCTTGATAAGCTTATTAAAGGTGATCATATCCTTGGAGTGAAAGATGTTATATTTGACAAGGATAGATTGTGAAGTGCTTGTCAAGCAGGAAAACAAGTTGGAGGGATTCACCCCATGAAGAACATCATGACCACGAGAAGACTGCTCGATCTACTTCATATGGATCTTTTTGGTCCCAATGCCTATAAAAGTCTTGGTGGAAACTCATTTGGTCTAGTCATAGTCGATGATTTTTCAAGATTTACGTGGGTGTTCTTTCTTGATGATAAATCACAGGTCCAAAAGATCATCAAGAACTTCGCTAGGAAGGCCCAAAATCAATTTGGAGTGATGATCAAGAAGGTTCGCAGCGACAATGGAACGGAGTTCAAGAACACCAATGTGGATACCTTTCTTGACGAAAAAGGGATTTCACACGAGTTCTCGGCTACGTACATGCCTCATCAAAATGGAGTTGTTGAAAGGAAGAACCAGACTCTTATTGAGATGGAAAGAATGATGCTTGATGAGTACAAGATGGCAAAACACTTTTGGCAGAAGCGGTTGAGACAGCTTGTCACACAACAAATCGCTTGTATCTTCACAAGCTACTCGGCAAGACGGCATACGAGCTTCTCACCAGTAACAAACCCCAAGTTGTATACTTTTGAGTATTCGGCTCAAAGTGTTACATTCTTGATAAGCATCGTCGTTCTAAATTTGCTCCTAAATCTCATGAGGGTTTCCTACTCGGTTATGGCTCAAACTCTCACACTTACCGTGTCTACAACAATTTCAATCGAAAGGTTGAAGAGATGGTAGATGTGAAGTTTGATGAATTTAATGGCTCGCAAGTAGAGCAATTGGCAATTGATGTAGGAGACAAAGACCCTTCAAAAGCAATCCAAGACTTATCTATTGGCAAGATTCGTCCAACGGAGGTGAAGGAGAGTACGCCGTCCATCCAAGTGGAAGCTTCTACCTCACGACAAGGTGAACCAAGAGTGAACACGGAGGCATCCACAAGTGGGACACGCCAAGATGAAGAGAACGAGGAAGTACACCAAGATGAACCTCATCAACCTCCTTCTCCACCTCGATAAGAGAACGACAACGTCAACAACGAAGAAGGCCAAGAGGAAGAACAAGATGATGAATAAGATGTTCCACCCCAACCCAAAGAAAAGCTCCCACGAGTTAGAGCAAGAGTCATAAGGGACCATCCAGTCGAGCAAATGTTCAATGATATCCAAACCGTGAGAATCACTCGCTCTAAAACTCATTTTGCAATTTTTTGTGAACATTATTCATTCATCTCTAGCATTGAACCTATGAAGGTTGAAGAAGCATTGGAAGATCCGGATTGGATAAATGCCATGCACGAAGAACTACACAACTTTGAAACGAACCAAGTGTGGACATTGGTCGAGAAGCCTGACAACGACCACAACATCATCGGTACCAAATGGGTGTTTCGCAACAAGCAAGACGAAGATGGACAAGTCATTCGCAACAAAGCACGTCTCGTCGCCCAAGGCTACAATCAAGTTGAAGGTATGGACTATGGTTAGACATAGGCCCCCGTTGCTAGACTTGAGTCCATCCGCATCTTACTTGCCTATGCTAATCACCATGATATTACATTGTACCTAATGGACATTAAAAGTGCTTTTCTAAATGGTGAAATTGAGGAGGAAGTTTATGTTAAACAACCTCCCGGCTTCATTAATCCTAAGAAACCTGGCCATGTTTACAAACTTCACAAAGCTCTTTATGGTCTTAAACAAGATCCTAGAGTGTGGTATAAATGCTTGACCAAGTTCCTTATTGAAAAAGGCTTTGAGATTAGAAAAAATGATTCTAATCTTTTTACTAAAAGGGTTAATGGAGAGTTATTTGTGTGCCAAATTTATGTTGATGATATCATATTTGGTTCAACTAACCCTCATTTTAGTGAAAAGTTTGGAAAGCTAATGTCGAGAAGTTTGAGATGTCTATGATGAGTGAACTCAAGTTCTTTCTTGGTTTGAAAATCAAGCAGACTAAGGAGGGTACCTTTGTTTCCCAAACAAAGTATACCAAGGACTTATTCAAGAAGTTCAACATGCAAGAATGCAAAGGTATGAATACACCCATGCCTACTAGTGGACATCTTGACTTGACTAAGGATGGCAAACCGGTTGACCAAAAGTTTGATCGCTCTATGATTGGTTCATTGTTATATCTACGTGCCTCCTGTCCCGATATTATGCTAAGTGTGTGCATGTGTGCACGATATCAAGTGGCCCCCAAAGAATGTCATCTTAAGGTTGTGAAAAGGATAGTTAGATACTTAATCCATACACCAAATTTTGGCATTTGGTATCCTAAGAGGTCTTCTTTTGAGCTTGTTGGCTATTCCGACTCGGACTATACCGGAGACAAGGTTGACAGAAATTCCACTTCGGGTACGTTTCAATTTCTTGGTAGATCTCTTGTGTCTTGGTCCTCCAAGAAACAAAACTCGGTATCCTTATCCACCGCCAAAGCGGAATACATTGCTGCCGGATCATGTTGTGCTCAATTACTTTGGATGACCCAAACTCTTAAATATTATGGCCTCTATGTGAAACATGTTACATTGCTTTGTGAAAATGAAAGTGCTATTAAGATTGCTCACAATCCCGTGCAGCATTCTCGAACTAAGCATATTGAAGCTCGTCATCATTTCATTCGAGATCATATTGCCAAAGGGGTCATTGATCTTAAGCATGTTCGTACCGATAAGCAATTGGCGGATATATTCACCAAACCGCTTGATGAAAAAGTATTTTGCCGATTGAGAGGTGAATTGAACATCATTGATGCTTTGAACTTGGAGTAGAAACTTCTTTTTGATACATGCAAGGCATGAGCCTTTGACTAATCCTTGATATTTCTCTTATGATGATGATCGTATGTCTTGGATATACTTGCACTCTTGCATGCTATCTAAACCTTTTAGGTACTTGGATGAGCTCAAACTCATGAGATTGCAACTCACTCACACCTTGAGCAATCTCTACATCGCCAAGTCTCTACAATATGGTGGTTCAAGACAAGGAAGCATGAAATCCTTCAAATATATCTTTTGACAATTGCTGCATATCAAATTTCATTTGATATCAAAATTCATGATTGTCACTTTGGATACACAAGTGCTCTTCCTTGCAAGACTAACCCATGTAGGTATATGAACTCAAACTACAAATGGTGCTCCCAACTCATTGATGAGCTACATCAACCTTGAGTATCCTACACAAGTTCAACTACGTAATCAAGTTCAACACCACCACCCAAGGTATGGTATTCCATCTTAGAGAAGCTTTAACCCGAGTCATGGGTCAAGGCAGCTCAACAAGATGAGAATACATCAAAATGCTTAAACGAAAAATGGTAACCCCATTTTGAGCTTAAACGATGAGTATGACCTACGATCAAGTGTTCTCACTTGACTCCTCAGTCAATATACTCTAACATAGGTGACTTTGTCGCCGACCAATTCTAGATGAAGTTCTCTAGTGTTCTTCTGTGCTGTTGCATTTGTCACTTGTATGTTTGTTTACCTCTTCCTTTTCCCTTTAATAAAAAAAACTTCATCTAAATTTCCTTATGTTCTCTGTTATGTTCCGCTTTCCCTGCATACAATTCCTTATAAATCTTTGTGAAATCTTATTTGCCTGGTGAGCTGAGATGACAATTGTTTTCTCTCTGTGTTAAACTCAGACTCACTAGTTTGTTTCTTTCGGTTAAACCGAACCACCTCGGTGCCACCGAAGATAATAACTCGGTGTGACCGATATAAATGTTGAGAAAACACTTTGCCATTTGCATCTTGCATATTTGTTCCAGCTCCACTCGATGATTCCTGACCTCTACCAGTATCTTACATTACATACTGCTCTGTTTTGTGACTCAAGGACCAAACCCTTTTCGACTCACATTCCAGAAGACCCTTCTTGGAAATTGATGTCAAAGGGGGAGTGTCGGTGTCAAAACCGGTGGATCTCGGGTAGGGGGTCCCGAACTGCGCGGCTAGGCCGGATGGTAACAAGAGGCAAGGGACACGAAGTTTTACCCAGGTTCGGGCCCTCTTGATGGAGGTAAAACCCTACGTCCTGCTTGATTAATATTGATGATGTGGGTAGTACAAGAGTAGATCTACCACGAGATCGGAGAGGCTAAACCCTATAAGCTAGCCTATGGTATGATTGTTGTGTATGAATGTGTTGTCCTACAGACTAAAACCCTTCGGTTTATATAGACACCGGATAGAGTTAGGGTTACATAGAGTCGGTTACAATGATAGGAGATCTACATATCCGTATCGCCAAGCTTGCCTTCCACGCCAAGGAAAGTCCCTTCCGGACACGGGACGAAGTCTTGAATCTTGTATCTTCATAGTCCAGGAGTCCGGCTGAAGGTATAGTCCGGCCATCCGGACACCCCCTAATTCAGGACTCCCTCAGTAGCCCCTGAACCTAGCTTCAATGATGACGAGTCCGGCGCGCAGATTGTCTTCGGCATTGCAAGGCGGGTTCCTCCTCCAAGTACTTCATAGAAGATTTTCAACACAAAGGTAGTGTCCGGCTCTGCAAAATAAGTTTCCACATATTGCCATAGAGAGAATAATATTTACACAAATCTAATCTGCTGACGTATTGCGTAGTGTGACATCACACCACGGCCAAGCCTTTATTCGAATCGTTTTACTGTCCCATCTCAGCGTGTTATGCGAGGCGATTTCCTTGGCACGTCTTGTTAAAGCAGAGATCATGTCCCCCTTATTCCGGGATTCTCATCAATACGGGCGTGGGTAACCCAACCGCGCCATTGATTACGGCGCTTGGGAGATAAGCGAGTTTTACCAGGCTGGTGGGGACACATAGTTGCGTCCATCCATATAAGGGGATAAGGATCCACCTTTTCACCTATGACTGCTTCCTCCTTTGCCTATCCATTTTCGCGCACTCGAGCTCCAGCGCCCAAGTCCGCACTCCCCATCTCAACCTTCTCCAGCTATGTCCGGAGCGGGAGGCAAGTGGATGGCCTCCTCCGTTACGGAGGGGCACATCAAAAGACTGAGGAAGGCCGGATATTTGTCTAACAACATCGCGCATCGGCTTCCCGAAGAGGGGCAGCTCATCCCCACCCCTAGGCCCCATGAGAGGGTGGTGTTCCTCCCCCATTTCCTCCGTGGACTGGGCTTCCCTCTCCACCCATTTGTTCGGGGGATCATGTTCTACTATGGCCTGTATTTCCATGATCTGGCCCCGAATTTTGTCCTCAACATGTCGGCGTTTATCGTCGTGTGCGAGGCCTTCCTCCGCATCCGCCCCCATTTCGGCCTATGGCTCAAGACTTTTAATGTCAAGCCGAAGGTGGTGCACGGCAACTAGGCGGAGTGCGGAGGCGCCATGGTGGGCAAGATGCCCAACATCTTATGGCTCGAAGGCTCCTTTGTGGAGACCCTGAAGGGATGGCAATCCGGGTGGTTTTACATCACCGAGCCGCGCGACCCTAAGTGGGTCGCAGCCCCCGAGTTCCGATCCGGACCCCCAACGCGGCTCACGTCCTGGAAAGAGACGGGCCTGTCATGGGGTAAAAAAGGAGAGCTGACCGGTCTCCAAACATGCGTCCAAACCCTGGTGGACAAGCAGCTCAAGCTTGTCAGCGTAGTCCAGGTTATGCTCATCCGTAGGATCCTCCCGTGTCAACAACGGGCTTTCAACCTGTGGGAGTTCGACCCGGCGCGGCACCGAACTCTAAGCAGGCTCTTCAACACGACGTATGAAGATGCCTGGAAGGTGCTTTTCAAAGACGTCGAGGCCCCCACGTCCGCTACCAAGGATTGCGGATTCAGCATGCAGCGTCACGCTCGTGCAATAAGCTATTTTTACCTTCTACAGGGTATCAGTTTTTCATAGTTTGACTCCATGCGGGATCTAAGCTCCCTTACCTTTGACATGATTGGCAAGAGACGTCCGGACAAATCAACTGTCCGGCTCCTTTGCCTGAAGGCCCAGTGAACGCTCGTTTGGCGAAGCTGCTGGTTCCGGCACCCTATGTGGTGCCAGAGAAGAAGGCCAAGAAGAAGGCCGCGGGGACTCGAAAGAGTGCCCGGCACCAGCAGGTGTCGGATCCATCATCCGACGGCTCCAAGATGCACTCCTCCCACGAAGACGAGGAGGAGGAAGAAGAGACCTCTCACCCCCCAGCGGGGGAAGGGAAGAAAAGGAAGGCCGCCCCAACTGGGGAGGCTGAAGGGTCCAAGAAGGGGAAAACCCTTCCTCCGGACTACTCCACCAACGCCGACGACGGCGAAGAGGAGTGGCCGCACAGGGCCCAGCCCCTGGCGAAATCGTAAGTATCCGGATACCAGAGTAATTCATAGTATTCCTTTATTGCACATCTTTCCCTTATGTTGAATACGAATATGCAGCCCACCAAAAGACCGGCTCGATGCGTCGTCGAGCGGTTCACTAGACTCGTCGAATGTGAATTTGCTTCCGACGGCTTCCTCCCCCCGCCCTACGAACGACGCCGAAGTGTTGTCCCAACAGGTTCCGAGCCAGGAGGAGGTGGTCCTGGAGGTGCCGCAAGGCGACCTCCCGGACCCCAGGGGTCAAGGGGATAAAATCTCCCAGGGCTCCAAGTCCGGCTCTAGGCCGGACACCGCTCCGGAACCTTCAAAGGTTCTAGAGTCCGGCGGGCGACCTCCTTCCAAGAGGAGCAGGCCTTCCGCGCCGATGACCCCCGTCCAACCGGAGGCACCGGATAATCTGTTGGAGGCGCTCCAAGGCGCCTCCATCGACGAGGAGCACCGCACCATTATGAGTGCGGTGGTCCAGAAGGTTCAGTCCTCCAAGAGCGGACTGACTGAAGCTTGTGCTAGCCTTTTAACAGGCTTTGAGGTAAGTAAAGAATGTGTAAATAATATTACCACATAGACCGTAGCCCCTGATGCTCTGTTTGGCGTTTGGGAAGAAAAGCCGAATAGAGGATCAAATAAAATTCGCAAGAGTATAACAAAAAGGAGTCAATATGCGTATGCAGGCTTCTCTGCTGGCGTCCGCCGTACTGACGGTGGAAGTGGACATGCTAAAGGCAGAACCTCGAGCAGTCCGAACAAGAGCTCGGGCGTGCCAAGAAGCAGCTCGAGGAGGAGGAAGGTAAGAAATACCTTGTTTAAATACATATATAAAAAAGTGCAATTGCAGAAAATGACAGGATTATCGTGGCTATTGTAGGGGCCACGTCTGAGGTGGCGGCCCTTAAGTAAGCGCTGCTCGAGGCTGAGCAGATGGCGGCCATGGAGCACACCGAGCGGGAGAAGTATGAGGCTGAGGTTGGCAAGGTGCGGCAAGAGCTCCAGGCTCTCATGAAAAAACATGAGAGTTTGGAGCTTGACTCAAGGACGCGAGCATCCGAGCTTGCGGTGGCTATTGAAAATGCCAAGTCTGCCAAGGACGAATCCCAGAAGACCCTCCAGGAGTTGGATTAGGTGAAAAAGATAGCGGCAGGTAAGGCATTCTTTATGCAAAGCAAACACATAAACGTGAGTTACTTGTTACTTACCCGAATCCGGAGCTCTCCAGGAGCATTCGCAGATCTTCCCCGGAGCGTGTTCGATGCTGCCGCATTCTGTTGAGCCAAGGAGGGAAGCTCGACAAAGAAGGTGTTCTGGTCTCAGTATGCTGAGGCCGGACACCCTGTGCCCCTGAGCGACCAGCTGAAGCAACTGGTCGAGCTCCACAAGGCGGCCGAACAGGCCATGATGGGCCTCATAGTTCGGCTGTGGCCTGGAGAGGCTCTGCCTGGGAGCTATTTCGGGCTGGTGCGGCGGCTGGTGGGGCCTGTCCAAGGCTCGATGTCATCAAGCGCTCTGTCTGTATTGAAGGTGCCCGTAGGGCCCTTGCCTGTGCTAAGGTGCACTGGGGCAAGCTGGATGCTGAGAAGCTTGTGAAGGACGGGCCACCGCCGGGGAAAGAGCATCACAAGCTCGAGAATTATTATAAGGATGTTCTGAAGGGTGCCTGCCTTATGGCGGATGAATGTTCCAGGGATGTAATTTTTGAGTAAAACTCGCTCGTTTTGTCCTGTGCGCTGAAAACTTGTTCATATGCGCTAAGCAATGCTGTTGGAATTTAAAATATTACCTTCTGTGCGGCTGTTTATCAATTCTGAGAGATGGCGAGTCGTCGGCTTCTGCCCCCGTGCCGCTAGTGCTGGGGTGTTCGGGGATAAACCTGAGCGCTCTTTTTCCCATGTTTGGGTCCTTCGAGGGAGGCGCTCAGCCCAACGAACAAGGCAATCAGACTATAATGCGTGAACACTCTCACTTAGCCATAGAATTCTATAATTTTAAATTTCGGCGAAGCCCCTGGTATTCGGAAGACCGAGTTCGGGGCGCTATCCACGCCTTGGCCGGACAGAGCCGACTCCTCGCTCTAAGCGGCATAAGTCTTTAGGGACTCGAAAAACCTCTCGAACAGCGACCAGCTCTCGCTTCATCATGACAGTCAGTTTTAGCTTTCTCTACTGAGGTGCTCGACCCAGCTCAACTGGGGCACAATCGCAGTAGTTCTCCTAGTGCTACCTTAGCCGATATAGCGGAACGTAAGGCACCAAAACATAGGAGCCGGGCAAACCCAACATTTGACCAAAGACATGATTCGGAGCCGATGCATATAATGCTATAAGTTCGGGGTGCCGCACTTGTTAAAGTGTTCGGACTTCTCACACCATATTGAGGGGTACTAAAGCCCCTGGCGTATTTTGGCCGTACCAATGTGTACGGGTGCAACATGTCGTTAAGGAACATATATTTGTAAAAAAGAGTAATGCAAAAATAGACAAAAGCTATGCATTGTTTATTAAAAAGGGGTGCGATCAAAGCAGAACGATACAAATAATGCGATAAGCAAAAGGTTGGACTATTTAACATGTCCGTTCCAGGGGCAGGCTGCGGAATGGTATGCGAAACAGGTATACTGCTCGTGATAGAGACCACCTGGGAGTTCCGTAATGCGGCATGGCTTGTCTGCTTCCCTGGTTCTTGCATCGTTTGTGCGGCAATTGAACTGCCGAACAGGCCTTCCGAAGAATGGAGTCTTGAAAGTAAGAGAAAATTAAAAAATCGGCAGCCCCTGGTGCGGTTTAAGCCGTGTTTCGGGCGTGCCGTGATGGTGCCCCTCCCCCTGTACCCATGGTATTTCTAGAGCGTAGTTATGTACGCGAAGCACTGGTGTTGCATTTTTGCGAGGGCTGGGGTTGGGGCCGCATTGCTACGCCTGCTCGGAACGTGCCAGGCGGTCTTGTTGTAGGTTACTCCGGGCGCGCTTGACGGTGTCCGGACGTTTAATGACCGGACTGGAGAATTGCCTGGAGAGGCTGCTTTGTGCTTCCGCTGCAAGGGCCGCCGTGTGCTCCTCCGTTCGGAGGGAGCGTTCGGTGTTTCCATTGACCGTAATTACTCCTCGAGGGCCTGGCATCTTGAGCTTAAGGTATGCGTAGTGCGGTACCGCATTGAACTTGGCGAATGCGGTTCGCCCGAGCAGTGCGTGATAGCCACTGCGGAATGGGACTATGTCGAAGATTAACTCCTCGCTTCGGAAATTATCCGGAGATCCGAAGACCACTTCAAGTGTGACTGAGCCTGTACAGTTGGCCTCTACACCTGGTATTACGCCTCTAAAGGTCGTTTTGGTGGGCTTAATCCTCGAGGGATCTATGCCCATTTTCCGCACTGTATCCTGGTAAAGCAGGTTCAGGCTACTACCGCCGTCCATAAGGACTATAGTTAGATGAAATCCGTCAATAATTGGGTCTAAAACCAATGCGGCGAATCCGCCATGATGGGTGCTAGTGGGATGGTCCCTTCGATCAAAGGTGATCAGGCAGGAGGACCATGGGTTGAACTTTGGGGCGACTGGCTCTACCGCGTATACGTCCCTTAACGCGCGCTTCCGCTCCCTCTTGGGGATGTAGGTTGCATATATCATGTTCACCATCCGCACTTGTGGGGGGAAACCCTTCTGTCCATTGTTGTTCGGCGGCCGGGGCTCTTCATCGTCATCGCTATGCAGCCCCTTGTCTTTATTTTTGACATTTAACTTGCCTGCCTGCTTGAACACCCAACAATCCCTGTTGGTGTGATTGGCCAGCATTTCGGGGGTGCCATGTATCTGGCACAAGCGGTCGAGTATTCGGTCCAAACTGGACGGCCCCCTAGGATTTCTATTGAATGGCTTTTTCCGTTGACCGGATTTATAGCCTCTGAGTCTGGCATTAACTGCCGTATCCTTAGCATTGTCGCCGTTAATGCGGCGCTTTTGCTTGTTGCGACGCAACCTGCCACTACTGTCCCTGGTATCCGAATTATTAGGGTTCTTGGTCATATTGTTGCTACGAGCAAGCCAGCTGTCTTCTCCCGCGCAAAAGCGGGTCATGAGTGTCGTGAGTGCTGCCATAGATTTCGGCTTTTCCTATCCAAGGTGCCGGGCAAGCCACTCGTCGCGGATATTGTGCTTGAAGGCTGCTAGGGCCTCTGCGTCCGGACAGTCCACTATTTGATTTTTCTTTGATAGGAACCGTGTCCAGAATTGCCTGGCTGATTGCTCTGGCTGCTGAATTATGTGGCTTAGGTTGTCGGCGTCTGGTGGTCGCACATAAGTGCCCTGGAAATTGTCGAGGAATGCGGCTTCCAGGTCCTCCCAACAACTGATTGATCCTGTTGGCAAGCTGTTAAGCCAATGCCGAGCTGGTCCTTTAAGCTTGAGTGGGAGGTATTTGATGGCGTGGAGATCATCGCCGCGGGCCATGTGGATATGAAGGAGATACTCCTCGATCCATACCGCAGGATCTGTTCTGCCATCGTATGATTCGATGTTTACGGGTTTGAAACCCTCAGGGATTTGATGATCCATTACTTCGTCTGTGAAGCATAGTGGGTGTGCGGCGCCTCTGTACTGGGCTATATCACGACGTAGCTCCAATGAGCTTTGTCTACTGTGTTCGGCCCTACCGGATTTGTGTCTGGCGTGACGGTTATCGTCTCGAGTCGTGGGGCGCCCACGCGATCCGTAGATCGATCTTGTTTGCCTTGCCTTGTCCTCCATCATATCTCGCAGGTCTGGCGCATTTTCCCGTGCCTTGGTACGGGGTGCGGCTTGAGTGGAGGGCCAAAATGCCTCTTTGTCGTGGCCACGAGGTGGCCGGTCGGCCGTATCAAGTGCTGGTGATGTAGGTTTAAGTGCTTCCTCCTCTAATCGGGGTAGCAATCTATGCTTTGGGTAGCTCTTGGAGGGGTGTTCGAGTTTATGCTCTTCGGCCGCAAGGACTTCAGTCCATCTGTCGACTAGCAAATCTTGATCAGCTCTAAGCTGTTATTGCTTTTTCTTAAGGCTTCTTGCCGTGGCCATAAGCCTGCGTTGAAAACGCTCTTGCTCGACGGGATCCTCTAGCATGACGAATTCGTCGTCGTCGAGGCTTGCCTCGTCTTCGGTGGGAGGCGTATAGTTATCGTCCTCAACCTCTCTGTCTGCCGCTCTCTCATGAGGGCTGGCTTCTCCATCCTCCTATGCTGAATCTTGCTGGAGGGGGTTTTCTTCGGCACTCTCCAGAGTATTATTATCTCCCATGCTGGAATCACCGTATTTGTTTTGGCGGGATTTTGAGCGGTGCCGCTGACGCCGGTGCTTAGGCTGTTTCTTGGAGGGGTCATCCTCCGCTGTTCCATCGCCATCTCCTTCTTTTGGGGTGTCCACCATGTATATGTCATATGACGAGGTGGCTTTCCCGGGCCCAATAGGCGCTGGTTCTTCATCGTCTCCTACATCGGCGTCCATACCGTCGATGTCTTCGAAGTCGAAGTCGAGCATGTCGGTTAAATCGTTGACCGTGGCTACAAAGTGGGTGGTGGGTGGGCTTTGAATTTCTTCGTCGTCCGCATCCCAACCTTGCTGACCGTAGTCCGGCCAGGGCTCTCCTGATAAGGAGAGAGACTTTAGTGTCTTTAGAATATCGCCGAAAGGCGAGTGCTGAAAGATGTTCGCAGCAGTAAACTCCATGATCGGTGCCCAATCAGATTCGATCGGCAGGGGCGCGGAGGTCTCGGAGTCCGGAGAGGAGTCTGGCTCCTTGGAGTCACGAGTCTCGCGAAGTGCGGGGCTGGTGTTCGGCTCGATCGCCGTTGGGATTGCAGCCCCCGAGGCGGCGTCCAACCACCCGTCCTCGACTGACGCAGTTGGCTCCGAATTAATGGTCGAAGCCGATGCGGGTGCGGCCTCCAGGGCACTGTTCGGCGGCAAAGCTAGATCATGCTCGTCGTGCCAGTGCAGCGCACTCGGCAGTGGCTCGAATTCATCGAAGATCAAGTCCCCGTGGATGTCAGCCATGTAGTTTAAACTTCCAAATCTGACCTGACGGCCAGGGGCATAGCTTTTGATCTGCTCCAGATGGCCAAGTGAATTGGCCCGCAGTGCGAAGCTGCTGAAGACGAAGATTTGTCCGGGGAGGAAGGTCTCACCCTGGACTGCATCGCTATTGATGATCGTAGGAGCCATCAAGCCTAACGGTGACGGCACAGAGGAACTCTCAATGAAAGCACCAATGTCGGTGTCAAAACCGGCGGATCTCGGGTAGGGGGTCCCGAACTGTGCGTCTAGGCCGGATGGTAACAGGAGGCAAGGGACACGAAGTTTTGCCCAGGTTCGGGCCCTCTTGATGGAGGTAAAACCCTACGTCCTGCTTGATTAATATTGATGATATGGGTAGTACAAGAGTAGATCTACCAAGAGATCGGAGAGACTAAACCCTAGAAGCTAGCCTATGGTATGATTGTTGTGTATGAATGTGTTGTCCTACGGACTAAAACCCTCCGGTTTATATAGACACCGGATAGGGTTAGGGTTACATAGAGTTGGTTACAATGGTAGGAGATCTACATATCCATATCGCCAAACTTGCCTTCCACGCCAAGGAAAGTCCCTTCCGGACACGGGACGAAGTCTTCAATCTTGTATCTTCATAGTCCAGGAGTCCGGCTGAAGGTATAGTCCGGCCATCCGGACACCCCCTAATCCAGGAGTCCGGCTGAAGGTATAGTTTTGTGACTCAAGAACCAAACCCTTTTTGACTCACATTCCAGAAGACCCTTCTTAGAAATTGATGCCAAAGGGGGAGAGAGATCACACCAAAGCTTAATAACATCAAAGGGGGAGAGTGCTTAATCACATCAAAGGGAGAGAGACCCCAAATGCTTGGTATTTAAGGAGAGAGAAGTCACATGTCTTGTTATGACTGTGTTGTTCTGATTTTCTTGTTTTGCTCTGATTTTCTTGTCCCTTTCTTCTCCCATTATCCATATAAGATTCAGGGGGGAAAGACATATAAGGGAAGGAGATCTTCAAATTCATTGCATATTTTTAATCTTTGGCGACATGTCTATATCAAATAGAGTACCTAGTACTCACTTACTACATGTCATCCCAATCTTGGTACACTTGTGGTTTCTCAAATTGCTTTGTCCTATAGGTGTTCGTGTGCTATCTAACCTTATTTACTTACGATCATCTATTCCAAAGCCACCTCAAGACCACAAGGTAAGTATATGCATCACACTCAAGTGCATGATGATCTCTTGCTGATGTACATATTGTTTGCAAGAAGGACTCATGAACATGAAGGTATATCTCCTGTATCTACACCATTTGCTCTTATGCATATAGCCAAGATACATGTAACTCATTGCTTGCTCTATCTTGCTTATGCATTCACATGCTCTTATATTCCATATTTACATGATTGCATACATGTAGGGGGAGCCTATGCATGTTACATGTCTTTCCAAAGATTTACTGATTATCCTTCATATCTTTATCTAAAGCTTTGATGTATGTTGTCATCAATTACCAAAAAGGGGGAGATTGAAAGCAAAAGTGCTCCCTGGGTGATTTTGGTAATTAATGTCAACATATCTCTTGTTGGACTAATACTTCTACCTAGTATATTTCAGATGTTCAACAGTGGAGTGGCATGGACAAGAAGATGTGGAACCCCTTCAGGAAACTAAGGACAAGGATTGACAAAAGCTCAAGACTCTTCATTTTCATTTTAGTGATCCAAGATCACATTCAGTCCATAGGAAAAGCCAATACTATTAAAAGGGGATGAGGTGTTGCTTAATGGCTTGCTTGCTCAAAGTGCTTAGTGATATGCTCCAAAGCCCTCAATCACTTTCTCCTTTCCACATATGTCACAAACTAAAAGTCAAACTCAGCCCCACCGATTTGATCTACCCAGCGCCACCGAGTTCACTTGACATAGCCACTACCAGAAACCCTAATCAGTTCGGTCTCACCGATGGGATCTTGGTCTCACCGATGGGATCTCGGTCTCACCGAGATGGGCTTGCAAACTCTCTGCTACATGTTGCAATAATGTTGCTCACACCGAGATATGCAATCGGTCCCACCGAGTTTGCTTGACCAACTCTCTGTTTTTCTTATTACCAAAATCGGTCCCATCGAGTTTGTGTAATTGGTCAACCTGAGTTGAGGTTTTACCCTAACCCTAGCACATCGGTCCCACTGAGTTGATCATATCGGTCCCATCGAAAACTCTAACATTCACATTTTGAACCATATCAGTCTGACAGAGTTTCTTGATTCAGTCCCACCAAGTTTGGTGAATTGTGTGTAACGGCTAGTTTTTGTGTGGAGGCTATATATAACCCTCCACCGATCCTCCATTCATGGAGAGAGCAATCAGAATGTCCCTACACTTCTACCATTCATTTTCTGAGAGAGAACCACCTACTCATGTGTTGAGACCAAGATATTCCAATCCAACTACAAGAATCTTGATCTCTAGCCTTCCCCAAGTTGCTTTCCACTCAAATCATCTTTCCGTCAAATCCAAATGTGTGAGAGAGAGTTGAGTGCTGAGGAGACTATCATTTGAAGCACAAGAGCAAGGAGTTCATCGTCAACACACCATCTATTACCTTTTGGAGAGTGGTGTCTCCTAGATTGGTTAGGTGGCACTTGGGAGCCTTCGTCAAGATTGTGGAGTTGAACCAAGGAGTTTGTAAGGGAAAGGAGATCGCCTACTTCGTGAAGATCTACCCAAGTGAGGCAAGTCCTTCGTGGGCGATGGCCATGTGGGATAGACAAGGTTGCTTCTTCATGGACCCTTCGTGGGTGGAGCCCTCCGTTCGTGGGTTGAAGTCTCTATAAACATGGATGTACGATAGCACCACCTATCGGAACCACACCAAAAATCTCCGTGTCTCCAATTGCGTTTGCACACTCCAATCCCATTCCTTTACTTTCTTGCAAGGTGCATGCTTTACTTTCTGCTGCTCATATACTCTTGCCATGCTTGCTTGAAATGTATTATGAATGTTTAAACTTGTGCTAAAAGTCCACCTTAACTTAAAGAAATTAAAAACTGCTACTTTTCTTTGTTGAGGGTCTAATCACCCCCCCCCCCTCTAGACACCTCTTCTCGATCCTACAATTATGGGCAATAAAAAGAAGGCTGCAGAGTTCTTACTTACCATCCTTCAGTTCGCTGTTGTCTTGGATAAAGTGTAAACAAATAGTTTAATTGCCATCTTTTGACCTATTTTACTAACAATCTTTATCAGCTTCCTCACTTGATGCTAGTTCATCAATATCTCATTGCCCCATACGCAGAAAGGGGCGAAGCGCGGATCTTTACCAATGACATATGTACCTAAAAGCACCAAGTTAATATTAGAAGATACCCCGCAATTGCACAATGATGTAGTACAACACTCTTTTATAATATCTTATAACATCCAATATACTCACATATTACATGAATTAACATCTTATATTATGGGTAAGAAGGAGTTTATTGCATTCTTACAAATTATCGGCTGATTAAGTGCTGTTGTATCCATGGGTTAGAGTTAGGTTGAGCTAGCTCGGGCTCAAATAGCCCTAAAGTATATCCAAACATGAGGGCTAGTTTGAGCTAGTTGCATCAAACCCACCCAAAAAATACCCAACACAAGAGGTGCTAATTGGAGCTAGTTCTCCTAGTGCATTTATTATTAATCTAACTCTGCCATCCATACACCTTTCTGGATGGAGTTAGTTCAGGGTTAGTCATGAGCTAGAAACTAACTCAAAGCTCTAGCTAAGTTGAGTATCCAAACAGGGATGTGTTGTTGTTGTTGTTGGTGGTGGTGGTGGTGGTGGTGGTGGTTGCGTTGTTGTTGTTGGTGGTGGTGGTGGTGGTGGTGTTGTTGCTGTTGCTGTTGTTGTTGTTGCTGCTGTTGCTGCTGTTGCTGTTGCTGCTATTGCTGTTGCTGCTGTTGCTGTTGTTGTTGTTGGTGGTGGTGGTGGTG
The DNA here is from genome assembly GCF_018294505.1 of Triticum aestivum. Classification (NCBI taxonomy): domain Eukaryota; kingdom Viridiplantae; phylum Streptophyta; class Magnoliopsida; order Poales; family Poaceae; genus Triticum; species Triticum aestivum. The sequence continues at coordinate 518,949,818 of NC_057803.1, forward strand.
CTACTATTGTTGCTGCTGTTGCTGTTGCTGTTGCTGCTGCTGTTGGTGTTGTTGTTGTTGTTGTTGCTGTTGCTGTTGCTGTTGCTATTGCTGTTGCTATTGTTGTTGTTGCTGTTGTTGTTGTTGTTTTTGTTGCTGTTGTTGTTGTTGCGGTTGTTGTTGTTGTTGTTGTTGTTGTTGTTGTTGTTGTTGTTGCTGTTGTTGTTGTTGTTGTTGTTGTTGTTGTTGTTGTTGTTGTTATTGTTGTGGTGGTTGTTGTTGTTGTTGTTGTTGTTGTTGTTGTTGTTGTTGTTGCTGCTGTTGTTGTTGTTGGTGGTGGTGGTGTTGTTGTTGTTGTTGTTGTTGTTGTTGTTGTTGTTGTTGTTGTTGTTGTTGTTGTTGTTGTTGTTGTTGCTGTTGCTGTTGTTGTTGCTGTTGCTGTTGTTGTTGTTGTTGCTGCTGCTGCTGCTGCTGCTGCTCTTCTACATATATCTAGACATCATTAGAACATTAAGGTAACACTCTTCCTTGTTGCTATGTAGCCTAGGATTGCATATTTACACATTAAGTACAGTGCATGTTGCTATGTAGCCTCAGATATGTTACATATGGCCCTAGTTAACCTAACGATAAATGGGTTACAAATATATTCAGTTAAAAGTCCGATTCACCGATTAGTCCCTTATCAGCCCCCGGCCTATATGGTACCAGCTATCGGTATCCTGAACAGTGAGTGTATATAACCCATGGGATGAAACTAACCTCGATCGAAAATAGCACTCGTTCCCAAAATTGTCCTGTGTAGGTACAACGAGAGGCATGTTAAGAACAACAAGCTAAACATCAACCAAAATTATCCATGACGGACAAAATAATCTCCAAAAGATAGCTTCAGTGTGCAGGTTTAAGCACGCTAGTAAAGCAAAACAAGTGGAAAGGTGTGTTAACTGCAACAGGCCTAACATTTAACAACAAGCAAACATAGTTATTCAAACTGGTATTGTGCCAGCCTAAGTACACTGGTTATTATTAAATAAAAATGGAAAGGCGTGTTAACTACAAGATGCATCAACCAAATCTAGTGATTCATAGTGGTATTGTTGAAATTGGTACTAATGAAATTGAACTGCATAGTTCATACTTGCACATATAGAACATCACGTTGTGAATAACTGGAATAACAAGGCATACTACAAACATCCAAAGATAGTATTTGAAATTGGACATATGCTAACTATAAATAACCGAACAATCAAAAACTTTAAAAGAACCATATGCTAGCTATAACAGGCTTAACAACAAGCAAATATATGCATTCCTATCGGTATGTTTAAAACTGGATTGATGAAATGTACTGCACAGTAAATAATTGCACATATAGAGCATCACATTGTGAACAACTCAAATAAACAAGGCATACCGCAAACAACCAAATATAGCAATTAAAACTGGACATATTCTCACTACACTACAAAAGGGACTCGACAAAATAAATCATGGGTTTCCCCCTGTGAAGAGGCACGACAAAACAAATCATGGGTTTCCTCACTTGTCACAGAGATGGGCTCGTTCTCGTGGGAAGAGAACAGACCCTGGATGCGCTACATGTTGTCGCAGATGGGCTCCTTCCCCTTGGAAGAGCACGACTATAGGGTGCCCTCCCTGATGTCGCGGACGGGCTCTTTCCCCTTGGAAGAGAAGAAGGGCTCTTTCTCCTTGGAAGAGCCAGAGAGGGTGCCCTCCTCATGGTCGCCGTCAATGAGGTCTGACTTGGAAGCTGTGGATCCCAAGCCAGCATCGCAGAACGTGTCCTTCAGGAATGACAAAATGGGCTCGATGGCGATGTAGGATGGCAAATTATTGACAACGAGTGTCGGTGTCAAAACTGGTGGATCTCTGGTAGGGCATCCCGAACTGTGCATCTAAGGCAGATGGTAACAGGAGGCAGGGGACATGATGTTTTACCCAGGTTCGGGCCCTCTTGATGGAGGTAAAACCCTACGTCCTACTTGATTTATTCTTGATGATATGAGTATTACAAGAGTTGATCTACCACGAGATCAGAGAGGCTAAACCCTAGAAGCTACCCTATGGTATGATTGTATGTTGTCCTACAGACTAAAACCCTCCGGTTTATATAGACACCGGAAGGGGATAGGGTTACACAAGGTCGGTTACAAAGGAGGAGATATACATATTCGTACTGCCTAGCTTGCCTTCCACGCCAAGTAGAGTCCTATCCGGACACGATACGAAGTCTTCAATCTTGTATCTTCATAGTCCAACAGTCCGGCCAAGGGATATAGTCCGGCTGTCCGGAGACCCCCTAATCTAGGACTCCCTCAGTAGCCCCTGAACCAGGCTTCAATGACGATGAGTCCGGCGCGCAGTACTGTCTTCGGCATTGCAAGGCGGGTTCCTCCTCTGAATACACCACGGAAGAATTTGAATACAAGGATAGTGTCCGACCCTGCAAAATAAGTTCCACATACCACCGTAGAGAGAATAATATTTCCACAAATCTAATCTACTGACTTGTTTTGGCAACATGACATTATGCCATGGCCTGGTGATTATTCGAACCGTTTCCTTTAACTAGCCCCGCACATAACGCGAGGCAGTTTCTTGACACGTCTTGTCAAAGCAGAGATCGTGTTCCCCTTATTACGGGATTCTCATCAATACGGGCGTGGGTAACCCAACTGCGCCATCAATTACGGCGCTTGGGGGATAAGCGAGTTTTATCAGGCTAGTGGGGGCACATAGTTTCGGCCGCCCTTATAAAGGGATAAGGTTTAGCCTTTTTCTACCCACGCCTTCTTCCTCCTTGCTCATCCATTCTTGCGCACTCGAGCTCCAATGCCCAAGTCCACATCCTTCCCCTCAACCTTCTCCAACCATGTCCGGAGCCGGAGGCAAATGGATAGCTTCCTCCATTACGGAGGGACACATCAAGAAGCTGCGCGGAGCCGGATACTTAGCCGTGAATATCGCGCATCGGCTGCCCGCTGCGGGGCAGATCGTTCCTACCCCTGAACCTCACGAGACGGTAGTTTTCCTCCACCACTTCTTCCGCGGACTGGGGTTTCCCCTCCATCCATCCATTCATGTTCTACTATGGGCTAGACTTCCACGATCTGGCCCCGAACTTCATCCTCAACATTTCGGCGTTCATAGTCGTGTGTGAGGCTTTCCTCCGCATTCGGCCCCACTTCGGCCTGTGGTTAAAGACCTTCAATATCAAGCCGAAGGTGGTGGGAGGCCAACAAGCATAATGCGGTGGAGCCATGGTGGGCAAGATGCCCAATGTTATATGGCTCGAAGGCTCCTTCGTGGAGACCATAAAGGGGTGGCAATCGACATGGTTCTACATCACCGAGCCGCGCGACACCAACTGGGTGGCTGCCCCCGAGTTTCGATCCGGAATCCCCACGCGGCTCACCTCCTGAAAAGAGAAGGGCCTGTCCTGGGGTTCATCGGTGGAGCTGGACGGACTCCAGAAATGTATCCAGAATATGGCAAGCAAGAAGCTCAATCTTGTCAACATAGTCCAAGTCATGCTCATCCGCCGAATCCTCCTGTGTCAACAACGGGATTTCAACCTATGGGAGTTCGACCCGGCCCAGCACCAGACTCTGAGCGAGCTCTTCGACACGACACACAAAGACGTCTGGAGGGTTCTGTTCAGGGGCGCCGAGGTCCCTCCCTCTCTCACTGAAGACCGCGGGCTAAGCGCGAAGCGCCGAGCACATTCGGTGAGTTCTATACATCCGGTAGGATATTTTATTTCCCCTAGCTTAATCATGTGCCGGGTTTGAGCTCCATGCCTTTGACATGACTGGGTGGAGACGTCGGGGCATATTAACTGTCTGGCCCCTCTGCCCGAAGACACTGTGGACGCTCTCCTAACGAAGATGCTGACTCCGACTCCTTACAAGGTGTCGGAGAAGACCAAGAAGGCCGAAAGAGTTCCCGACGCCAGGTGTTATCGGACTCATCGTCCGATAACTCCGCGACACACTCCTCCCCCGAAGACGAGGAGGAAGATGAAGATGCTCCCCCTCCAGTCGGGGGAGACAAGAAAAGGAAGGCCGCCCCAACCGGGGGGGCCGAAGGGTCCAAGAAGGGAAGGACCCTCCTTCCGGACTACTCCACCGCCGCCGCCGTAGGCGAAGACGAGTGGCTGCTCAGGGCCAAGCCCCTGGCGAAGTCGTAAATATTTGGATGCCAGAGTAATTCATAGCATACCTTTGTCGCACCGCTTCTCCTAACGCCGAATTATGATTATGCAGAACGCCACGAGCCCGTATCGACGTATCGTCGGACGGCTCCCTGGGCTCGTCGGATATGGATAGCGATCCACTTCCGACTGCCACCTCCCCTTGCCCTACGGACAACACCGAGGTATTGTCTCAAGAGGCACCGGGTCGAGGGGAGACAGTCTCGGAGGCGCCTCGAGGCGACCTCCCGGATTCCGGGAGCAGAGGGAGCAAGGCTCCCGAGGGCTCCGAGTTCGGCCCTCAGCCGAACACCACGCCGGAACCTCTAGTGGTTCTGGACTCAGGAAGGCAGCCTCCTTCCAAAAGGGGCAAGACGCTTGTGCCGCTGACCTCTGTCCATCCAGAGGCACCAGACACTCTGCTGGGAGCGCTTCGCAGCGCTTCCATTGACGAAGAGCACTGCACTATTATGAGTGCGGTGATCCAAAAGGTTCAGTCCGCCAAGAGCGGACTGGCTGAAGCCTGTGCCAGCCTTCTGACAGGCTTTGAGGTAAGTATATAGGAAAAATATTACCGCATAGACAGTATCCCCTGATGCTCTGTTCGATGTTCACAAAGAAAAGCCGAACAGAGGATCAAACAATATTGTAGGAGTCTAATATAAGTATGTCAATATGCGTATGTAGGCTTCGCTGCTGGCCTCTGCCGCACTGACTGCGGAGGTCGCCGCACTGAAGCAGGATCTCGAAGGGTCCAAGGAAGAGCTCGGCCTTGCCAAGAGGCAGCTCGAGGAGAACAAAGGTAAGTAGTACGTAGTCTATGGATATATATATATATATATATATATATATAAAGAATGCGATTGCAAAATGACAGGATCATCGTAAATTTTCCAGGGGCCACGACCGAGGTGGCGACCCTGAAGCAAGCGCTATCCGAGGATGAAAACAAAGCGGCCAAGGAGCGCACTGAGCGGGAAAGGCATGAGGCACGGGTGGGCGAGGTGCAGCAAGAGCTCCACGCTCTCGTGACGAAGCACGAAGCGTTGGAGCTTGACTTGAAGACGCGAGAGTCCGAGCTTGCCACTGCCCTTGAAAGTGCAAAGAGTGCCAAGGCCGAAGCACAGAAGGCCCTCCAGGAGATTGATGTGATGAAGAAGATAGCAGCGGGTAAGGCATTCTATATGCAAAGGAAGCATGTGAAAGTGAATTACTTGTTACTTACCCGAATCCGGAGCTCTCCAGGAGCATTCACAGATTTGCCCCATAGCGTGTCGGATTCCGCACAGTTTTACCAGGCCGAGGAGGGAAGCTTAACGGAGAAGTTGTTCTGGTCTCAGTATACTAGGACCGAACACCCGATGCCTCTGAGCGACCAGCTGAAGCAACTGGTCGAGCTGCACAAGGCGGCCGAACACGCCATGAAGGGCTTTATAGTCCTGATGTGACCTGGCGACGCCCTTCCCAACAGCTACTTCGGCCTGGTGAGGTGGCTTGTGGATGCATGCCCATGGCTTGAAGTCATCAAGCGGTCCGTCTGCATCGAAGGTGCACGCCGGGCTTTCGCCCGTGGGAAAGTGCAATGGGCCAAGATGGACGCCGTGAAGCTGGTGAAGGAAGGGCCGCCGCAGGGCAAGGAGCATCACCACCCCGAGATGTACTATGAGGTTGTCCTGAAGGGTGCTCGTCTCATAGCAGACGAAAGATGTAATATTTGAGTAAACTTGCTCGTGTGATCCTGTATTATGAAAACTTTTTCATATGTGCTATGAAACGCTTCTCTAAATTTAAAATATTACCTTCCGTTCGGTTGTTTATCAAATCTGAGAGATGGCTAGTCGTCGGCTTCTGCCCCATGCCACAATTGCTGGGGTGTTCGGATAAACCTGAGCACTCTTGTTCCCATTGTTGGGTCCTTCGAGGGAGGTGCTCAGCACAACGAACAAGGCAATCGGACCATAATGCGTTATCACTCACACTTAGCCATAGAATTCTATAATTTTAAATTTCGGCGAAGCCCCTAGTATTCGGAAGGCCGAATTCGGGGCGCGATACACGCCTTAAGCCGGACAGGGCCGACTCCTTGCTCTAAGCGGCATAAGTCTTTAAGGACTTAAAACCTCTCGAACAGCGACCAGTCTCTCGCCTTATCATGACAGTCAGTTTTAGCTTTCTCTACTGAGGTGCTTAGCCCAGTAGAACTGGGGCACAATCGCAGTAGTTCTCCTAGTGCCACCTTAGCCGATATAGTGGAACGTAAGGTACCAAAACATGGGAGCCGGGAAAACCCAACTATTGACCCAAGACATGATTCGGAGCTGATGCATATAATGCTATAAGTTCGGGGTGCCGCACTGTCGAAAGTGTTCGGACTTCTCACGCTGTATTATGGGGTATGCTTAAGCCCCTAGCGTATTGGCCGTACCAGAGTGTACGGGTGCTAGATGTCGTGAATGAACATATATATATATATATAAAGGAGGAATGCAATAATAGTCTTAATGCTATGCATTGTTTATTCAAAAAGGTGCATTAAAGCAGAATGATACAAGTAGTGCAATAAGCAAAAAGTAGGACTGTTTCACATGTCCCTTCCAAGGGCAAGCTGAGGAATAGTATTAAAGCAAATATTTCACTCGTTATCGTAATCCACCTGGGAGTTCCGTGGTGTGACATAGCTTTCTGCCTCCTTGGTTGCTGCATTATGTGTTCGGCAATCATGCTGTCGGACAGGGTTTCCAGAGATTAAAGTCCTGAAAGAGAAAAATAACAAAGCGGGAAGCCCCAAGTGCGGTTTAAGCCGCGTATTGGGGCATGCCGTAGTTGTGCCCCCCTCCCCGCCTGTGCCCATGGTATTTTTAATGCGTAATTATGTACGCGTGGAACGAATTTCGCCATTTGGCTGGGGCCGGGGTGGGGGCCGCATTGCTATGCGAGCTCGGGACGTGCCAGGCAGTCCAGTTGCCGATTACTTTGGGCGCGCTTGAAGTTGTCCAGGTCCTTAATCGCTGAACTAGTGGATTACCTTAAGAGGCTGCTTTGCGCTTCTGTTGCGATGGCCGCAGTGTGCTCCTCCGTGTGGAGAGAGCGCTCTGTGTTTCCATTGACTGTGATGACCCCCTGAGGTCCTGGCATCTTGAGCTTGAGATATGCATAATGCGGTACCACATTGAATCTTGCAAATGCGGTTCGCCCGAGCAGTGCATCGTAGCCACTGCGGAACGGGACTATGTCGAAGATTAATTCTTCGCTTCGGAAGTTATCCGGAGATCCGAAGACCACTTCTAGTGTTACTGAGCCTGTGCAATGGGCATCTACACCTGGTATGACACCTTTAAAGGTCGTTTTAGTGGGTTTGATCCTTGAGGGGTCTATACCCATTTTGCGCACTGTGTCCTGATAAAGCAAGTTCAGGCTGCTGCCGCCGTCCATTAGACCCGAGTGAGGTGAAATCCGTCAATGATTGGGTCTAGGACCATTGCGGCGAATCCGCCATGACGGATGCTAGTGGGGTGGTCCCTGCGATCGTAGGTGATCGAGCAGGAGGACCATGGGTTGAACTTGGGGGTGACTGGCTCCAACGCATATACGTCCCTGAGCGCACGCTTCCGCTCCCTCTTGGGGATGTGGGTTGCGTATATCATGTTCACCGTCCGCACTTGTCAGGGGAACCTCTTCTGTCCTCTGGTGTTCGGTTGCCGGGGCTCCTCCTCATCATCGCTATGTGACCTCTTATCTTTGTTTTCGGCATTTAACTTGCCGGCCTACTTGAACACCCAACGGTCCCTGTTGATGTGGTTGGTTGGCATATTCGGGGTGCCGTGTATTTGACACGAGCGATCGAGTATATGGTCCAAACTGGACGGGCCTGGAGTGCTTCTTTTGAATGGCTTTTTCCGCTGACTGGGTTTAGAGCCTTTGAATCCGGCATTGACTGTCGTATCCTCGATATTGTCGCCGTTAATGCGGCACTTATGCTTGTTGCGGCGTGACCTGCCATTGCCGTCCTTCGTATCCAAAGTACCATGGTTCTTTTATATGTTATTACTACGAGCCAGCCAGCTGTCTTCTCCCGCGCAAAAGCGGGTCATGAGTGTCGTGAGGGCTGCCATAGATTTCGGCTTTTCCTGACCAAGGTGCCGGGATAGCCACTCATCGTGGATGTTGTGCTTGAAAGCTGCTAGGGCCTCTGCATACGTACAATCGACGATTTGATTTTTCATTGTTAGGAACCATGTCCAGAATTGCCTGGCCAATTCCTCTGGCTGCTAAATTATGTGGCTCAAGTCATCGGCATCTGGTGGTCGCACGTAAGTGGCCTGAAAGTTGTCGAGGAATGCGGCTTCCAGATCTTCCCAATAGCCAATGGACTCTGCTGGCAAGCTGTTGAGCCAATGCCGAGCTGGTCCTTTGAGTTTGAGTGGGAGGTATTTGACGGCGTGTAGGTCATCACCGTAGGCCATGTGAATGTGCAGGAGGAAATCCGCAATCCATACCGCAGGATCTGTTGTGCCGTCATATGATTCTATATTTACGGGTTTCAAACCCTCTGGGATTTGATGATCCATTACTTCGTCTGTGAAGCATAAGGGGTGTGCGGCGCCTCTGTACTGGGCTATATCGCGACGCAGCTCGAACGAGTCTTGCCCACTGTGTTCGGCCCGGCCGGACTTACTTTTAATGTATCCGACGTGACGATTATCGTCTCGCATAGGGGCGCGCCCTCGTGATCCATAGATCGATCTTGCATGTTTTGCTTTGTCCTCCAATATGTCTTGCAGGTCTGGCGTATTTCCCCATGCCTTTTTATTAAAATAACGCCGGGGTGTGAGCTGAGCTTTTGGCTGGAATGTCTCTGTGTCACGGCCACGAGGTGGCCGATCAGCCGCGTCATACGCCGGGAATGTAGGTTTTGGTGCTTCCTCCTCCAGTCGGGGTAGCAACCTGCATTTTGGGTAACTCTTGGAGGGGCGTTCGAGTTTATACTCTTCGGCCGCCAGGACTTCAGTCCATCTGTCAGCTAGCAAATCTTGATCAGCTTGAAGCTGCTGCTGCTTTTTCTTAAGGCTATTTGTCGTGGCTATAAGCCGGTGCTTGAAGCGTTCTTGTTCGACGGGATCCTTTGGCACGACGAATTCGTCAACGCCAAGGCTTGCCTTGTCTTCGGAGGGGGCATGTAATTATCATCCTCTGCCTCTCCGTCTGTCGCTCTCTCAGGAGGGCTGGCTCCTCCATCCTCCTGTTCTAAATCTTGCCGGAGGGGATTGTTGTTGTCTTCGGCACTATCCGGAGTGCTATTATCTTCGGTGGTGGTATCACCACTTTTGCCCTGGCGGGACTTAGAGCGGTGCCGCTGACGCTGGCGCTTGGGTTGCTTCTTGGAGGGGTCATCCTCCGTTGTCTCATCACCATTGCCTTCTTTGGGAGTGTCCACCATGTATATATCGTATGATGTGGTGGCTGTCCTGTGCCCTGTGGGCAGTGGTTCCTCTTCAACTCCCGCATCATCGTCCATACCGTCGATGTCTTCAGAGTCGAAGTCGATCATGTCGATTAAGTCATCGACAGTGGCTACTAAGTTGGTGGTGGGTGGGCGGTGAATTTCTTCGTCATCCGCATCCCAATCCTGCCGGACGTAGTTCGGCCAGGATCCTTCTGACAAGGAAAGAGACCTTAATGAGTTCAGTATGTCGCCGAAGGGCGAGTGCTGAAAAATATCCGTGGAGGTAAACTCCATGATCGGCGCCCAATCAGATTCGATAGGAATGGGCGCAGGCAGTTCGGAGTGTGTGGTCGGAGAAGGATCCGGCAGTTTGGCAACACGGCTCTTGTGAAGGGTAAGGTCGATATTCGGCTCGATCGACGCAGAGGGTACGGCCTCCGCGACAGGGTCTATCCACCCATCCACGGATGGCGAAACTGGCTCCGAATTGAGGGTCGGAGCGGCTGCCGGTGCGATCTCCTGAATACGGTCCGATGGTTGAGCTAAATCATACTCATCATGACCGCGTGGCGCACAAGGCAGGGGCTCGAATCCGTCAAAGATCAAGTCTCCGCGGATATCGGCCGTGTAGTTTAAGCTTCCAAACCTGACCTGACGGCCAGGGGCATAGCTTTTGATCTGCTCCAGATGGCCAAGTGAATTGGCCCGTAGTGCGAAGCTGCCGAAGACGAAGATTTGTTCGGGGAGGAAGGTCTCACCCTGGACTGCATCGCTATCGATGATCGTACGAGCCATCAAGCCTAACGGCGACGACACATAGGAACTCTCAATGAAAGCACCAATGTCGGTGTCAAAACCGGCGGATCTCAAGTAGGGGGCCGTGAACTGTGCATCTAAGCCGGATGGTAATAGGAGGCAGGGGAGACGATGTTTTACCCAGGTTCGGGCCCTCTTGATGGAGGTAAAACCCTACGTCCTACTTGATTTATTCTTGATGATATGAGTATTACAAGAGTTGATCTACCACGAGATCAGAGAGGCTAAACCCTAGAAGCTAGCCTATGGTATGATTGTATGTTGTCCTACGGACTAAAACCCTCCGGTTTATATAGACACCGGAAGGGGCTAGGGTTACACAAGGTCGGTTACAAAGGAGGAGATATACATATTCGTACTACCTAGCTTGCCTTCCACGCCAGGTAGAGTCCTATCCGGACACGAGACGAAGTCTTCAATCTTGTATCTTCATAGTCCAACAGTCTGGCCAAAGGATATAGTCCGGCTGTCCGAAGACCCCCTAATCGAGGACTCCCTCAGCGAGCCAGAGGAGATCAACGACGGGGCCATGGATGAGATGGACGGTGGTTGAACCCGAGGGGCTGGGGGTGGGCCACTTAACCTGTGACAAAGCCCTCCTCAGGCCGTCGCTGTCGATGACCTCGATGTCGTAGCCGACGTCCGTGACATGCCCGCATACTCTAGTCCGCTACTTGAGTGCCTGCCGCTAGTGATGGTCGCTAGCTTCCTCGGCGACGTCGGGCAAAGAGACCGTGATACACCTCTTTTGGGCCAGTCGCTCCTCAAGCTCCATGGGAAGCATAGCCAGGCTTAGGCTGCGACACTCTGGAGTGGGGGATCGGGATGGGGATGGGGATCTTTGGGAAAGGGGGCATTTGACAGGCATCATCTAAGAAACTCATGGCGGCCTGGGTATGGAGATCGGTGGGTAAGCTGCACGGGCAAACCGGCAGATGTTGACAATGGAGGCCTTGCAGCGGTGGTGATGGGGACCTTGCTAGGGTTTCGAGCGAGGGAGGGGTGTGTGTGTGTGCACGCGCCCGATGAGGTTTTGGTGTGTGTGGGGGGGCAGGGGGTGTGTTTGAGGACATGACGTGGGCACTGAAAATTTTACTATGCGGGAGTTAAACGCGGGAGTGAAATGCCGGGGCTATTGAAATTTTTGATGATGGTGCATCGCACACGGTCCAGAGGTAACAACCGTGTGTTATGAAATAGAAAAACCCTCGAGGCGGGTAGATATTTTCGAGGGATGCATGCGGGATTGGGAACAAGAAACGTCACACATAGTCAAAACACAATAAAAATGTGTTATCAAACAGTAAAAAGCTGCAGGCGGGTAGATATTTTTGAGAGGGAAGCCTCATGCCCTCATGGAGCCTAATGTATTGTGCGGATGTGTGCATGACAGGGGCACCGGCATGGCACATGGTTAGTTTGAGTGAACCGTGTATGTTGCATGATCCGACTTGTCTAATGTTCATAAATTTGGCAAAAATGATGCGAGAGAGAGTCAGAACACGAACCCTCTTGCATGTGGACCAAATTTATGTATGAAAAGGGTGGTTTGATGTTCAAATACCAAATGCAACTTCGATGTGGCACCTATCTCGCAAAGCGCATGGTATTGCTTACCCCCCACCCTCGTGTCAGCACGAAGGGAATCCTAAGCTATGAATGCATGCCCCTCCCCATCAAGGTTCACCTAGAAAAGCACAAAGTAGCTAGTGATGACCGACAAGTATAGGTGATCAATTGTAGCTCTTTTTGATAAGTAAGAGTGTTGAACCCAATGTGGAGCAGAAGGAAATGACAAGTAGTTTCCAGTAAGGTGATGTCTGCATGTGCTGAAATTGTAAGTAGCAGGGTAGTTTGATAGCAAGATAATTTGTAATGAGCAAGTAACGATAGTAGTAACAAAAGCTCAGCAAGGTAGCCAAATCCCTTTGAGGCAAAGGACAGGCCAAAACGGTCTCTTATAATGAGCAAAGCGTTCTTGAGGGTACACGGCAATTTCATCTAGTCACTTTCATCATGTTGGTTCGATTCGTGTTTGCTACTTTGATAATTTGATATGTGCGTGGACCGGTGCTTAGGTGTTATTCTTACTTGAACAAACATCCTACTTATGATTAACCCTCCCGCAAGCATCCACAACTACAAGAAAAGTATTAAGAATAAATTCTAACCATAGCATTAAACTTTGGGATCCAATCGGTCCCATACGGAATAGCGCATAAACTGGGGCTTAAGCTTCTGTCACTCTCGCAACCCATCATCTAATTGCTAATCCACAATGCATTCCCTTAGGCCTAAATATGGTGAAGTGTCATGTAGTCGACGTTCACATGACACCACTAAGGGAATCACAACATGCATACTCTCAAAATATCGAACATATATCAAATTCACATGATTACTTGCAACATGATTTCTCCCATGACCTCAAGAACAAAGGTAACTACTCAAAAATGATAAACATGCTCATGATCAGAGGGGTATTAAATAGCATATTGGATCTGAACATATAATCTTCCACCAAATAAACCATATAGTAATCAACTACAAGATGTAATCAATACTACTAGTCACCCACAAGTACCAATCTATAGTTCCGGTAACAAGATTGAGCACAAGAGATGAACTAGGGTTTGAGAGGAGATGGTGTTGTTGAAGATGTTGATGGATATTGCCCTCCCCAAGATGGGAGAGTTGTTGGTGATGATGATGACGATGATTTCCCCCTCTGGGAGGGAAGTTCCCTTGACGGAATCGCTCCGCCGGGGAGCAAAAGTGCTCCTGCCCAAGTTCCGCCTCGAGGTGGCGACGCTTCGTCCCAAAAAGTCCTCCTCTTATTTTTTTCTAGGTCAAAATGACTTACATACCAAAAGATGGGCACTGGAGGTGGGTCGAGGAGGCAACAACCCCCTAGGGCGTGCCGGGGACCCCAGCGCGCCCAGGTGGGTTGTGCCCACCTGGTGGCGCCCCTCTGGTAGTTATTTGCTCCAATAATTCTTATATATTCCATAAAAACTCCCTATGCAGTTTCAGCTCATTTGGAGTTGTGCAAAATAGGTAGCCTGACATAGCTTTTCCAGGTCTAGATTTCCGGCTGCCAAAATAGGTATCCACTCCCCCAAGCTTAGCCCTCGCTTGTCCTCAAGCGAAAACCGAAATCAAAAAACATGTCCACATGCTTTGAGAGAGATAGGTGTCGGCAAAAAAATACGGACATAGAAGCATCATGTTGATTATTATAACAACAACAAAATTAAACATAGGACTTTTATTATAGAACTTTCATCATATACTTCTCATGAATAAGTAATAGTTCATCACACAGACAAAGTATAAATCAAAAACTCTATTAGAAACCAACAAACTATGTTCCCAGTCAACTTTGCAACTACAATTCATCATCTTTTCAGGAAGGGTCACGTGTCGGAGCCTTTAGGCAAGTCCACATACTCAACCATCATATAGTCTTCTATGATTGCTAACACTCACCTCATACCCATGGGCAAGACGTTTCAACTGGATACATAGAAAGATAGGGGCTTATGGTTTCGCCTCCCAACATACTCACCTCGAGGGTGATGTCAACAATAATAACTCATGCCACCCATATTAAGCTGGACATATGTGCCTAGATCTTTCCTCACCACATGATGCTTGCCAAAGGAGAAAAATTAAAAAGAATAGAGAGAAAAACTTTGACTCTTGCATAAAATTAAAAGATAGGCCCTTCGCAGAGCGAAGCAGAGGTTTCCATGCGCTTATTTGTTTGTATACTGAATCCCTTAGTGCAAAAGAACGTCACGGTACATTGCCCCTTGTGATAGTGACCTTTATTATGTAGTCTGTCGCTTTTATTCTTCACCATCACAAGTTCATGCAACGCTCAATTTTCTCTTACACTAAATGATCTCACACTTTTAGAAGCAATTTTTATTGCCTTTTTGCACCAATGACAACTTACTTGAGGGATCTTGCTCACTCCCTAGGTAGTTATGGTGGACACTTGAAAATAGATTTGGGTTTAAGGGTTTTTGGATGCATAAGTAGTATCTTTACTTAGTGCAGAATTTTTGGCTAGCAAAGATAGGGGGGAAAGCATGACATGTTAAAGGATCTATGATAATATGACTTCTATGTGAATATGAACAAACATAAATCATTAAGTTATCTTCCTTGTCCAACGTCAACAATTTTGGCATATAATATTTCGATGAGGGCTCACAATCACAAAAGATTTCCAGGATAGTATATTTATATATGAATCTTCTCTTCCCTTATTAATTCTTTCATGAGTTGCATCATTGACTAATGCTATATTTGTCAATCCCTAATAAAATTTTCTACTTATACTTTTCCTTATGTGGTGCCATCGCCTACCATAGGATTAGTATATAATATTATCTTTATTTATTTCCTTTCTTTTATTTGTTTCCTTTCTTATTTCTTTCTTTTATTTGCAACATGAAAGTAAAGAAAGCAAAAACTCGTACTAAACTTTAATATATGACTTGCACACGATTACAAAGATAGATCACTAAGCAAACTCTCAAAGAAGAAAGGATCGAACTAAAATAAGTAAAAGCAAAAAGGTAGTCGGATGATACGATACCGGGGCACCTCCCCCAAGCTTTTCGGAAGCCAAGGGGAGTGCCCATACCCGATACTCAATTCTCCTTTGGAGGTGAAGAAGATGGTGGTGATGAAGCGATCCTATCTTTAAGGATCAAAAGATTCTCCAATCGACGGATGACGCTTCGGAGGTTGGTGATGTGTTCTTGATGCAGAATATTCTCACGAGTGAGATACTTATTTTGTATGTGAACTATTTCAATGATGCGAAAGGCTTCATCTAAGCAGGAGTAAGATGAGTATGGTAAGATTAAAGGACATCTTCTTCCTCCTTGTCAGCTGGCAGTGTGTAGCGACCAGACCTCAAATAGTCTGATCTCTGTGCATCAGTGTCATCCCTGGATCGGTAATGCTGACACACACAGTACTTGACGATTTATAACAAAGTAGCAATAACACACTTATTACATCGGATGTCTCAAAAGAGAACATATTACAATAAATATGGCTAAAGACCATCTAATACGGTAACAACGGAAGGCTTGGAAGATAATGTGAGTCCATTAACTCCAACGACATCACTGAGTGAAAGACAACGACCTACGGCTCCTTACTCGTCGTCTGAAAAGTCTGCAACATGATACCTTGCAGCCCGAAACAGGTCAGCACATGGAATATGCCGGCAATGTAACACAAGAGAGTAATGAACAGAGTAATGCTATCACTATATGCATATATGGCTGGTGGAGGCTGTATGGTTAATATGTTTTGCAGAAGGCCAATTTTTCCCTACAACAAAGGAATAAATTTTATTTAACTATCATGGTGGTTGTTTAAACATTGAGAAGGTTCACCCAACTCAATCCCAATTAAGAATCATCATTAAACCGAATCAAATTATATTAAGAGTGATGAGATCCACATGATAATCCAAGAACTAGATACTCAAGATGTCCATAATCGGGGACACGGCTAACCATGATTAGTCTGTACACTCTGCAGAGGTTTGTGCACTTTTCCCCACAAGACTTGATCTCCTCCATTGGGTTTCTCGCACTACATAATGTTTGAGAAACGGACGACCAAGACACAGTCTTTCCGAAGAGGTCCCCTTAACCGATAGATAGGCCTGTACACCTACAATCCCCTACATTTGCTAGCCCATCATGGAAAGGTTTCCCACAACTTACTCAACTATGCCAGAGCCCATAATGGCATGTGGCTGCACACGGAAGTTTCTAGCATGAATAATATTACGATCCCTTTGAGCCTGGGTGGCAATCCATAGGAGAATCACATGGTACCCCAGGATTTCCAAAAATACAGGCAACACTGGGTTCCCCAGGTGCCTCAATCCACCCAGATGTGTATTAAAGTTGCCACCTTAAGTTAACCATTAATTAACAATACTCACATCTGTCATGAATACACACAAACCCAAACCACATCTACGAGCATAGCATAGGAAAATAAGCAACGTAGAAGTAACTCCCAAAGGTTTGATAATAAACAGGTGAATAGGTACTACCTCATCTACTTCCCAAAACCCACAATTTAATCAGATCCTAACCATGCAATTGTTTGAGGATTGATCTAATGTAGTAAAACTGGGTAGTAAAGAGGTATGATCAAAGTGTAACTTGCCTTGCTGATGATCCGTGTAACCTAGAGACTCGTAGTAGCATGCTTCGCACTACGGGTACTCTATCGCAAACAAACAAGCATACAATAAGCAATCAAACAAACATGCACGGGTAAAACTCAAATAAGAAGATCTAACTAGAAAGTTCAAATTAAGAACTCCGGTTAGCAAAAAGAATCAAATCAAACGAAGCAACGAAACTCAAACTGCGAAAGAAACAAGATCCGTTTACTAATCTGGACTAAAGTCAAATTTTACAGTAGCAAAAACGTGTTTAAGTTGACTAAATAGAAAGAGGGCTTCGAGAAGAAACTCTAGGCGCTCGAATCGCCTAATTCCGATAAACGAGCAAAAAGTTAAACTAAAACGAAAATCGGATCAGAAATCGCAATAAAAAATAACCGCGAAAAATCCGAGAAAAGAAAAACTGACGAACAGGCTAACGAACGAATGTTCGCTGTCTGCGGCTAAACGGTGAAAACCGTTCGTTAAAACGAATGAACGGGCGTTCGCTAAATAACTAAACCGACAAAAACCGATCTAAATAAAAAACAACCATGGTTTGTTTAAAAAAAACCCGATGGTTTTCTAACAATAACTGCGGCGGCGGTTACCTCGATGAATCCAACGAGGGCGGCTGCGGGTCCAGCGGTGGTGGTCGGCGGCGGGGTCGGCGACTGCGTGGCTGCGAGGGGCGGCGGCGGTAGCGTCGGGTTCCCGTGGCGGCGGCGGCGCGGGTTTCGAGGCGGGGCTAGGGTTTCGAGTGCGAGGGCTGGCAGCTCTGGCCTTTGGCCTTTAAAGGGTCGGCCGGGTACAGTGTCCCTGGCGGACATGACCCGGTTCGGTCGGTACCTATTTTTTAAATAATTCCGCGCAGAAAAACGAATAAAAGAAATACTAAATGGACTACAAAAATCCTGAAATAAATTTTCCTCGTCCTCTAAAAATCTACCGGACAAGATGAACATTTATTTGGAACTCTAATACAATTTTGAAAAACGCATACTTTTCCTAATTCAAATAAAATAGCAATAAAACTCTGAATAAAAATCTTATTTGATTTTAATATTAAACCTCCAATATTTCTTTATTTTAGGGAAGTCATTTTATCCCCTCCATTTTATTTTTATAAAAGAAATATTCGAAGAGAAAATAATTAAAATCAAATAATCCTCTTTTTAAAATTTGAGAAAACTCAAATATGAAAATAACGAAATCCTCAACTCTCTCCGTGGGTCCTTGAGTTGCGTAGAATTTCTAGGATCAAACCAAAATGCAATAAAATATGATATGCAATGATGATCTAATGTATAACATTCCAAATCGAAAATTTGGGATGTGACATAGTGCTTGTTCGAAGACCGGAGGTTGGTCTATGGTAACCTCCTTGCTCTCATCTCCTCCCATAGCTCCGGCTGGCTCTTCTCTCTTCAGCTCGATCTTCATCAACCAAGCATCCTCTTCCATGTTGTTGGAGGAATAAGAAGATATGATGCCTGGCCCAACAGATCTGATACAAAACAGCAAGAAAAGAGAATAGAGGATTTCTTCGCGATACGATGATCAACAGGTTTGGCAAGTATATATAGATTTTTTATCTTAGAGTACAAGCATATGGTATAAAAACAGAGTACAGAAGGCGTCCCAGGTGGGCACAACCCACCTGGGCGTGCCAGGCAAGCCTGGACACCCTCGTGTATTGTGCCCACCAGGGGATGCTTCCTGGAAGTTTCTTTATTCCCAAAATTCTAAAATATTCCAAAACTGATAAAAAATATTTTTGCAGATTTTTTGGAGTCTGTTTACTTACCGTATCACATACCTCCTTATTTTCACAATTCTGGAGTGTTCTGGAAGGACTCTTTTATGTGTTCTTCCGGTGTCATAGTTTAAATAATATTACTTTCAATATTAATAGGCATACCTGAGATATAATGCTTTATTCGTTGCCCATTGACAACCTTCGGGTCAGTACCTTCGGAATTATTTATTTTGAAGGCTCCAGATCGGTAAACCTCCTCGATGACGTATGGGCCTTCCTATCTCGAGAGGAGCTTTCCTGCAAAGATCCGTTTACTAATCTGGACTAAAGTCAAATTTCACAGTAGCAAAAACTTGTTTAAGTTGATTAAATAGAAAGAGGGATTCGAGATGAAACTCTAGGCGCTTGACTCGCCTGATTCCGATAAACGAGCGAAAAGTTAAACTAAAACGAAAATCGGATCAGAAATCGCGATCGAAAATAATCGCGAAAAATCCGAGAAAAGAAAAACTGATGAACAGGCTAACAAACGAATGTTCGCTGTCTGCGGCTAAACAGTGAAAACTGTTCGTTAAAATGAGCGAATGAACGGGCGTTCGCTAAATAACTAATCCGGAAAAATAAAAAATCGATCTAAATAAAAAAACAACCGCGGTTTGTTTTAAAAAAACCGACGGTTTTCTAACGAAAACCACGGCGGCGGCTACCTCGACCAATCCGGCGAGGGCGGCGGCAGGTCTGGTGGTGATGATCGGTGCCGGCGGCTACCTCGACGAATCCGGCGTGGGCGGCGGCGGGTCCGGTGGTGGTGGTCGGCGGCGGCGGGGTCGGCAGTGGCGGCGACGTGGGTGCGAGAGGCGGCGGCGTGGCTGCGAGGGGCAGCGGCGCGTGATTCGAGGCGGGGCTAGGGTTTTGGGTGCGGGGGCTGGCGGCTCGGGCCTTAGGCCTTTAAAGGGTCGGCCGGGTACAATGTCCCAGGTGGACATGGCCCGGTTAGGTTGGTAACTTTTTTAAAAATAATTCTGCGTAGAAAAACGAATAAAAGAAATACTAAACGGACTCCAAAAATCCTGAAATAAATTCTCCCCGTCCTCTAAAAATCTACCGGACAAGTTGAACATTTATTTGGGACTCTATTGCAATTTTGAAAAACGCATATTTTTCCTAATTCAAATAAAATAGCATTAAAACTCTGAATAAAAATCTTATTTGATTTTAATATTAAATCTCCAACATTTATTTATTTTGGGGAAGTCATTTTATCCCCTCTATTTTATTTTTATAAAAGAAATATTCGAAGAGAAAATAATTAAAATCAAACGTTCCTCTTTTCAAAAATTTAGAAAACTCAAATATGAAAATAACGAAATCCTCAACTCTCTCCGTGGGTCCTTGAGTTGCGTAGAATTTCTAGGATCAAACCAAAATGCAATAAAATATGATATGCAATGATGATCTAATGTATAACATTCCAAATTGAAAATTTTGGATGTTACAAACCTACCCCCCTTAAGATGAATCTCGCCCTCGAGATTCTGGTTGGCTAGAAAATAGGTGAGGGTGATCCTTCCATAGGTCTTCCTCTCGTTCCCAGGTGGCTTCATCCTCAGTATGGTGGCTCCACTGAACCTTACAAAACTTGATAACCTTGCTGCATGTGACTCAGCTAGAAAAATCGAGAATCTTGACTGGTTTGTCCTCGTAGGTCAAGTCGCTATCTAACTGAATCGCTTCCAGTGGCACTGTATCTCTTAGAGGGATATCAGCCATCTCTGCGTGGCACTTCTTCAACTGAGAAACATGCAACACATCGTGAACTCCTGACAATCCTTCGGGCAATTCCAACTTGTAGGCAACTTCTCCCATATGTTCCAAAACTTTGTATGGTCCCACAAAACGTGGTGCTAACTTTCCCTTAACTCCAAAATGCTTCACTCCCTCAAAGTGGTGATACACGAAGATACACTCTGTCTCCAACTTTGTAAACTATCTCCTTGCGTTTAGAATCCGCATAGCTCTTCTCCCTGGACTGGGCTACCTTGAGTCTATCACGAATCAGCTTAACCTTCTCTTCAGACTCTTTAATAAAATCTGGTCCAAACAACTGTCGGTCTCCAACTTCATCCCACAACAATGGTGTCCTGCACCTCCTTCCGTACAATGCTTCAAAAGGGGCCATCTTTAAACTGGCTTGATAGCTGTTGTTGTAAGAGAACTCTATGTAAGGCAAATTATCGTCCCAACTAGATCCATAATCTAGCGCACAAGCTCTGAACATGTCCTCCAAAATCTGATTGACTCTCTCAGTCTGTCCATCTGTCTGCAGGTGAAAAGTTGTACTGAACTCTAGCCTTGTTCCCAAAGTTTCATGCAACTAATTCCAAAACTTTGAGGTAAATTGGGTTCCTCTATCTGATACAATGGTCCTCAGAACTCCATGCAGACATACGATCCTGGTCATGTATATCTTTGCCAACTTAGCACTGGTGTAAGTGGTCTTCACTGGGATGAAATGAGCTACTTTCGTCAAACGATCGACTACAACCCATATCGAGTCATAGCCTGAACGAGTCCTGGGCAATCCCGTGATAAAATCCATGCCTAGCTTGTCCCACTTCCATTCGGGTATCGGCAATGGTTGTAGCAATCCTGCTGGCTTCTGATGCTCAGCCTTCACTCTCTGACATACATCACAAACTGCTACATACTCCGCAATATCCTTCTGCATTCCGGTCCACCAGAAACTATCCTTCAAATCTAGGTACATTTTAGTATTTCCTGGGTGAAACGAATATGGCGAATCATGGGCCTCCTGCAAAATCAGCTTCCTGATCTCTTGATCATTTGGCACATATACGCGGTCCTGAAATCATAAGGTATCGTGCTCATCCTCACGAAATCCTTTGCCTTTCCTTTGCTCATCCTTTCCTTTATCTCGGCTATCTCCTTGTCCATCTTCTGAGCTTCTCTGATCTTATCCATCAGAGTAGACTGAATCTCCAATGCTTGTACATAGCCTCTCGGAACTATCTCTAAACATATCTCGCGAAGATCCTCTGCTAACTCCTTGGGTAACTCTCCGGTCATGAGTGTATTGACATGACTCTTGCGGCCCAACGCATCGGCTACTACGTTAGCCTTCCCGGGATGATAGTGCAACTTCATATCATAATCCTTAATGAGTTCCAACCATATCATCTTCCTGAGATTCAACTCCTTCTGCATTAAGATATACTTCAAACTCTTGTATCCGTGTATACCTCACAATGGTTTCCGATGAGAAATTATCTCCAAGTCTTCAACGCATGCACTATGGCTGCTAACTCCAAATCATGCGTAGCATAATTTAACTCATGGGGTTTAAGCTGTTGTGAGGCATATGAAACAACTCTTCCCTCCTGCATAAGTACGGCTCCAAGTCCTCAACGAGAAGCCTCGCAATACACTTCATAATCATTGCGTTGATCTAGCAGAATCAACACTGGTGATGTAACCAAGCGTTGCTTCAACTCCTGAAAGATGGCCTCACATTCCTCGGTCCATTTGAACTTGGTTTCCTTCTTTAACAACTCCGTCATAGGCTTTGCAATCTTCGAGAAATTTCAATGAACCTCTGGTAGTATCCTGCGAGTCCAAGAAAACTCCGGATCTCTCCAACTGACGTGGGTGCCTCCCAATTTGTCACAGTGACAACTTTGGTGGGGTCTACCGCTATTCCTTCTTCGGATATAACATGTCCAAGGAATCCAACTTCCTTCAACCAAAACTCACACTTGCTGAACTTGGCGTATAGCTGATGTTCTCTGAGCTTCCCAAGTACTAAACGCAAATGCTCTTTATGCTCCTCTTCATTCTTCGAGTAGACCAGAATATCATCAATGAACACCACAACGAACTTATCCAAAAACTCCATAAACACCTTGTTCATCATGTTCATAAATTAGGCAGGTGCGTTAGTCAGGCGAAATGACATAACGGTATACTCATATAGCCCGTACCTCATGGTAAAAGCTGTCTTAGGTATATCCTGCTCTCGAATTTTCAGTTGGTGGTACCCTGATCGCAGATCAATCTTGGAAAACACTTTAGCTCCTTGCAGCTGATCAAATAAATCATTGATCATTGGCAGTGGGTACGTGTTCTTGATCGTCACCTCATTTAATCCTCGATAATCAACAACAGTCCTCAATGATCCATCCTCCTTCTCCACTAGAAGTACTGGTGATCCCCAAGGTGATGAGCTTGGGTGAATATATCCTTTATCCAGTAACTCCTTAATCTGCTTCTTAATTTCCTCTAAATCTTGCGTAGGCATCCTGTACGGTCTCTTAGATATTGGCCCTGTGCCTGTCAAAAGCTCAATCAGAAAATCGATGTCTCTATCTGGTGGCATGCCTGGCAACTCTTCTGGAAATACATTCGGGAAATCCTTCACCACTGGTACTTCCTCCTGTACAATTCCTGATAAGGAATTTACTTGAGTCCTAATCGGCACATGCTGGGATACATACTTGATCCTTCTTCCTTCTGGTGGTGAGCAAAATCTACTTACTGGCACAATCGATGTTTCCTCCATACATCGATAGCCAATCCAGACCCAGAATCACATCCAAACCTTGCGACTCCAAAATTATCAGATCTGAGGGGAAAACATGCCTACCTATGGTCAATGGCATCTGAAAACATCCTTGGCTTGCCATATATTCTGCTCCTGGCGAGCTCACTAACATAGGTGTACTAAGAACTTTGGTGGGCAACTTATACTTATCCACAAATCCCCTCGATATGTATGAATGCGATGCACCAGTATCAAAAAGAACGACTGCAGTAAATGACTTAACCAAAAACTTACCTATTACTGCATCTGGCTGGGCCTCAATCTCCTCCACGTTAACGTGGTTCACTTGTCCGCTGTTGAAAGGGTCGGGCTTCTTCCCAAAACTTCCATTGCCATTTCCATTCTTAGCTTCAGGACATTCATTGGTGTAATGTCCAATCTTCTGGCACTTGTAGTAAGTAACGTGACTTAGATCTTTCTTGGCAGGTGTTGCTGGATTGGAACGATTCTATCCGTTGCTTCCTCCATTAACATTCCCATTTTTGGGGCCACTATGGTTGTGCGAACTTCCTCCAGTGTGATCGTGACCTCCATGGTTATGCTGAAGGGGTCCTCCCGAGTTCGGGGAAAACGGGGTCTCTGCTGAGCTCCAGAATTATACTTCCCTTGTCCATACTTCCTCTTGCGGTTGTCAATATGATGCTGCTTCCCTTCAATCATGAGAGCTCTATCTACCAACTGTTGGTAGTTATTAAAGGTTGCTACCATCAACTGCATGCTCAGCTCATCATTCAGTCCTTCCGAAAACTTCTCCTTCTTAGCTGCATCCGTAGCAACGTCATCTGGGGCATAACGTGCTAGCTTGCTAAAATCATCCACATACTGGCCAATGGTGCGTCCTCCTTGGCGTAAGTTGCGGAACTCACGCTTATTCATGGCCATAGGTCATGCTGATACATGGGCAATGCGAAAAGCCTGCTGAAACTGGTCCCACGTAACCGTCTCGATGGGATAGGTGACAGTGTAATTCTCCTACCATGCTGTTGCGAGTCCATCAAGCTGATGTGAGGCAAAACGCACTCTTTCCGCATCTGTGCATCCTGCAGTGGTCAACTCCCTTCCAATCTTGTGGAGCCAATCATCTGCAACTATTGGCTCGGTGCTACTGGAGAACACCGGCGGACTCAGCCTTAGAAAACGGGCTAAGTGATCAACAGGTGGTGGTGGTGGGTTGTTGTTGTTCTTGTTGTTCCCCTAATTCTGATTCTGGACTAGTATGTGCATCAATGCATTCTGCTGCTGAATCAACTGAGTGAGCTCCAGTGGGAAAGCAAATCCAATGTCACGTCTCGGAGGCATCTGATGGGTTTAGAAAAGATGAGAAAACAGAGTAGAATGAGATCTAGAGGGGAAAACACTACCCATATGCACATGAGACAAACACAATCATATCACTCAATGAATCAAGCAAGGGCATACAATCGGTCTAGAACTATCGTTACAAAAGTGCTCGGACTATACTATATACATGGTGGAATATTACTACTATTTTGGTGGTCAACTAGAAAATTTGATCAGTAGAAGACTCCATAATATCCGCTCCAGCTTCATCAACAAAGTCATCATCACTATCCTTGGGTCTGAGTCGATTTCATCGATGATGATGTAGTTCTCCAGGCAAGTAGAATCATCATCTTCTCCTCCTAGCGTGGGGTCTCCCATGAAGACTCCTAGCTTCCTTGTCAGGTCGTCATTCTTCTCAACTAGTACGATGATTTACTCCTTATAATCTTCGCGAGTTTCCTTGAGTTCTTCTTCAAGCTCGGTGATCCTTGTCATTGCCTTCTTCAGATCTATCATGCCTACGCACATCTGGTTCTCCTAGCGACGTATGTGCTGGTTTAACTCCTGGATAAAAGCGGCAATTGATCTATCCTTCCTGGTGTTGATCATCTCCCATGGCTCATCTCGGCGCCCACAAATCTGGTAGATAGTATCCTTGAGATCCTTGTGGTAAACTTCTCCAATGCATCCCATGGTGATGTGGGCTGCCATACTCTTTCCTAGCCTCCAGGTTGGTGCATCAAAGGAAAACTCTATGGGCTTAGTGACTGGCGTAAATGTCCTTCCTGGAACTTGAACTTGAATCATCCAACGCTCCTCTTCTAGTAAAGTGGCGTTGTAAGTCCCGGTGAAACTTGGTATTCCTATATTCAAGTACCTAGTGACTTCCTTCAAGTGGCGTCCAAAAGGTGTGTCTTCATCTGGTTGTGCAAACTTGTTTCTTGCGTCCGCCATCCTAAAGAGTAGAAAATGGAGAGGAGTCAAAAATGAGAAGAGAGTAGTGATCTAGGGCTTTAGCTTAGTGGTCGTGTCCTACAGTCAGCGTGTGCTCTGATACCATCTTGTAGCGACCAGACCTCAAACAGTCTGATCTCTGTGCATCGGTGTCATCCCTAGATCGGTAATCCTGACACACACAGTACTTGAGGATTTATAACAGACTAGCAATCACATACTTATTACATCGGATGTCTCAAAAGAGAAGTTATTACAATAAATATGGCTTAAGGCCATCTAATACGATAACAGCGGAAGGCTTGGAAGATAAAGTGAGTCCATCAACTCCAACGGCATCACTGAGTGCAAGACAACGACCTACGGCTCCTTACTCATCGTCTGAAAAATCTGCAACATGATACGTTGCAGCCCGAAACGGAATAGCACATGGAATATGCTGGCAATGTAACACAAGAGAGTAATGAACAGAATAATGCTATCACTATATGCATATATGGCTGGTGGAGGCTGCATGGTTAATATGTTTTGCAGAAAGCCAATTTTTCCTACAACAAAGGAATAAATTTTATTTAACTATCATGGTGGTTGTTTAAACATTGAGAAGGTTCACTCAACTCAATCCCAATTAAGCATCATCATTAAACCCAATCAAATTATATTAAGAGTGACGAGATCCACATGATAATCCAAGAACTAGATACTCAAGATGTCCATAACCGGGGACACGGCTAACCATGATTAGTTCGTACACTCTGCAGAGGTTTGTGCACTTTTCCCCACAAGACTCGATCTCCTCCGTTGGATTTCTCGCACTACATAATGTTTGAGAAACGGATGACCGAGACACAGTCTTTTTGAAGAGTTCCCCTTAACCGATAGATAGGCCTGTACACCTACTCCCCTACATATGCTAGCCCATCATGGAAAGATTTCCCACAACTTACTCAACTATGCCTGAGCCCATAATGGCATATGGATGCAGACGGAAGTTTCTAGCATGAATAATCTTATGATCCCTGTGAGCCTGGGTGGCAGTCCATAGGAGAATCACACGGTACCCCGGGATTTCCAAAAATACAGGCAACACTGGGTTCCCCAGGTGCCTCAATCCTCCCAGATGTGTATTAAAGTTGCCACCTTAAGTTAACCATTAATTAACAATACTCACATCTGTCATGAATACACTCAAACCCAAACCACGTCTACGAGCATAGCATAGCAAAATAAGCAACGTAGAAGTAACTCCGAAAGGTTTGATAATAAACAGGTGAATAGGTACTACCTCATCTACTTCCCAAAACCCACAATTTAATCAGATCCTAACCTTGCAATTGTTTGAGGATTGATCTAATGCAATAAAACTGGGTAGTAAAGAGGTATGATCAGAGTGTTACTTGCCTTGCTGATGATCCGTGAAACCTAGAGACTCGTCGTAGCACGCTTCACACTCTGGGTACTCTATCGCAAACAAACAAGCATACAATAAGCAATCAAACAAAGATGCACGGGTAAAACTCAAATAAGAAGATCTAACCAGAAAGTTCAACTTAAGAACTCCGGTTTGCAAAAAGAATAAAATCAAACGAAGCAACGAAACTCAAACTGCGAAAGAAACAAGATCTGTTTACTAATCTGGACAAAAGTCAAATTTTACAGTAGCAAAAACTTGTTTAAGTTGACTAAACAGAAAGAGGGCTTCGAGACGAAACTCTAGGCGCTCGAATCGCCTGATTCCGATAAACGAGCAAAAAGTTAAACTAAAACGAAAATCGGATCAGAAATCGCAATAAAAAATAACCGCGAAAAATCCGAGAAAAGAAAAACTGACGAACAGGCTAACGAATGAACGTTCACTGTCTGCGGCTAAACGGTGAAAACCGTTCGTTAAAACGAACGAACGGGCGTTCGTTAAATAACTAAACCGACAAAAACCGATCTAAATAAAAAAACAACCATGGTTTGTTTAAAAAAACCCAACGGTTTTCTAACAAAAACTGCGGCGGCGGCGGCTACCTCGACGAATCCGGCGAGGGCGGCTGCGGGTCCGGCGGTGGTGGTCGGCG
Organism: Triticum aestivum; assembly: GCF_018294505.1. Classification (NCBI taxonomy): domain Eukaryota; kingdom Viridiplantae; phylum Streptophyta; class Magnoliopsida; order Poales; family Poaceae; genus Triticum; species Triticum aestivum. The sequence continues at coordinate 518,977,170 of NC_057803.1, forward strand.
GCGGGGTCGGCGGCGGCGGCGGCGTGGCTGCGAGGGGCGGCGGCGGCAGCGTCGGTTTCCCACGGCGGCGGCGGCGCGGGTTTCAAGGCGGGGCTAGGGTTTCGAGTGCGGGGGCTGGCAGCTCTGGCCTTCGGCCTTTAAAGGGTCGGCCGGGTACAGTGTCCCTGGCGGACATGACCCGGTTCGGTCGGTAACTATTTTTTAAATAATTCCGCGCAGAAAAACGAATAAAAGAAATACTAAATGGACTACAAAAATCCTGAAATAAATTTCCCCCGTCCTCTAAAAATCTACCAGACAAGGTGAACATTTATTTGGAACTCTAATACAATTTTGAAAAACACATATTTTTCCTAATTCCAATAAAATAGCAATAAAACTCTGAATAAAAATCTTATTTTATTTTAATATTAAAGCTCCAATATTTCTTTATTTTGGGGATTTCATTTTATCCCCTCTCTTTTATTTTTATAAAAGAAATATTCGAAGAGAAAATAATTAAAATCAAACGATCCTCTTTTTAAAATTTGAGAAAACTCAAATATGAAAATAACGAAATCCTCAACTCTCTCTGTGGGTCCTTGAGTTGCATAGAATTTCTAGGATCAAACCAAAATGCAATAAAATATGATATGCAATGATGATCTAATGTATAACATTCCAAATTGAAAATTTGGGATGTGACATAGTGCTTGTACGAAGACCGGAGGTTGGTCTATGGTAACCTCCTTGCTCTCATCTCCTCCCATAGCTCCCGCTGGCTCTTCTCTCTTCAGCTCGATTTTCATCAACCAAGCATCCTCTTCCATGTTGTTGGAGGAAGAAGAAGATATGATGCCCGGCCCAACAGATCTGATACAAAACAGCAAGAAAAGAGAATAGAGGATTTCTTCGCAATACGATGATCAACAGGTTCGGGAAGTATATATAGATTTTTTATCTTGGAGTACAAGCATATGGTATAAAAACATAGTACAGAAGGTGTCCCAGGTGGGCACAACCCACCTGGGCATGCCAGGCAAGCCTGGGCGCCCTCGTGTATTGTGCCCACCAGGGGATGCTTCCTGGAAGTTTCTTTATTCCCAAAATTCTAAAATATTCCAAAACTGATAAAAAATATTTTTGCAGATTTTTCGGAGTCTGTTTACTTACCATATCACATACCTCCTTATTTTCACGATTCTGGAGTGTTCTAGAAGGACTCTTTTATGTGTTCTTCCGGTGTCATAGTTTGAATAATATTACTTTCAATATTAATAGGCATACCTAAGATATAATGCTTTATTTGTTGCCCATTGACAACCTTCGGGTCAGTACCTTCGGAATTATTTATTTTGATGGCTCCAGATCGGTAAACCTCCTCGATGACGTATGGGCCTACCTATCTCGAGAGGAGCTTTCCTGTAAAGAATCTGAAACGAGAGTTGTACAAAAGAACATATTCTCCAACTTTAAACTGACGCTTTTGAATTCTTTTGTCATGCCATCTTTTTACTTTTTCTTTAAATAATTTTGCATTTTCATAAGCTTGGGTTCTCCATTCATCTAGTGAGCTAATATCAAATAACCTCTTTTCACCAGCAAGTTTGAAATCATAATTGAGTTCTTTTATTGCCCAATATGCTTTATGTTCTAACTCAAGATGCAAATGACAAGCTTTTCCATAAACCATTTTATAAGGAGACATACCCATAGGATTTTTATATGTTGTTCTATAAGCCCAAAGTGCATCATCTAATTTCTTAGACCAATTCTTCCTGGACCTATTGACAGTCTTTTGCAAAATTAATTTTATTTCTCTATTGCTAAGTTCAACTTGACCACTAGACCAAGGATGATAAGGTGATGCAATTCTATGGTTAACATCATACTTGGCAAGCATTTTACGAAAAGCACCATGAATAAAGTGTGAACCACCATTAGTCATTAAATATCTAGGGACTCCAAACCTTGGGAAATAACTTCCTTAAGCATTTTAATAGAGGTGTTGTGATCAACACTACGAGTTGGAATAGCTTCTACCCATTTAGTAACATAATCAAATGCAAACAAAATATGTGTATACCCATTAGAGGATGGAAAAGGTCCCATGTATTCAAACCCCCAAACATCAAATGGTTCAACAGCAAGTGAATAATTCGTAGGCATTTCTTGACGCTTACCGATATTACCTATCCTTTGACATTCATCACAAGATAAGACAAACTTACAGGCATCCTTGAAAATAGTAGGCCAATAAAATCCAGATTGCAATACCTTGTGAGCAGTTCTATCTCCAGCATGATGCCCTCCATAAGCTTCGGAGTGACATTTCCGTAGGATTTGTCCCTGTTCATGCCCAGGTACACAACGTCTAATAATACCATCTACTCCTTTATAAAGATGTGGATCATCCCAAAAGTAATGTCTTAAATCATAGAAGAATTTTTTCTTTTGTTGGTATGTAAAGCTAGGTGGGAAATATTTAGCAACAATGTAATTAGCATAATCAACATACCAAGTAGTACTATGAGAAACATTTATTGTAGCTAACTGCTTATCAGGAAAACTATCATCAATAGGTAGTGGGTCATCAAGCAGATTTTCAAGCCTAGACAAATTATCAGCAACTGGGTTCTCAGCTCCTTTTCTATCAATGATATGTAAATCAAATTCTTGTAACAAGAGAACCCGTCGAATAAGTCTAGGTTTAGCATCTTTCTTTTCCATAAGATATTTAATAGCAGCATGGTCTATGTGAACAATTACTTTGGAATCAACAACATAAGGTCTAAATTTATCACAAGCAAACACAACTGCTAAGAATTCCTTTTCATAGTAGCATAATTTCTTTCAGCACTATCTATAGTTTACTAGCACAATGAATGACATTGAGTTTCTTATCAACTCTTTGTCCTGGAACAACACCAACAACATAATCGCTAGCATCACACATAATTTCAAAGGGCAAGTTCAAATCAGGTGGTTGAACAATAGGCGCAGAAATCAAAGCTTTCTTAAGTGTTTCAAAGGCTTCTAAACAATCATCATAAAAACAAAAGGAATATCCTTCTGCAAGAGATTAGTGAGAGGCCTAGAAATTTTCGAAAAGTCTTTGTTAAATCTCCTACAGAAACCAGCATGACCTAGGAAACTACGAATACCTTTTATATCTTTAGGACATGGCATTTTCTCAATTGCATCAACCTTAGCTTTGTCCACTTCAATACCTCTTTCAGAAATCTTATGACCCAAGACAATGCCTTCATTAACCATAAAATGGCACTTCTCCCAATTCAAGACAAGATTTGTTTGTTCACATCTCTGCAAAACTCGATCAAAATTGCTTAAATAATCATCAAAAGACTTCCCATAAATAGGAAAGTCATCCATGAAAACCTCAACAATCTTTTCACAAAAGTCAGAGAATATAGCAGTCATACATCTTTGAAAGGTAGTGGGTGCATTACATAAACCAAAAGCCATACGTTATAAGCATAAGTTCCAAAGGGACAAGTAAAAGTGGTCTTTTCTTGATCAAGTTGAGAAATAGGTATTTGTGAAAAGTTAGAATATCCATCAAGGAAACAAAAGTGTGTGTGCTAACATAATCGTTCGAGCATTTGATCAATAAAAGGCAAAGGGTAATGATCTTTTCTAGTTGCTTTGTTTAATTTTCTAAAATCAATTAACATTCTATAGCCTGTGACAATTCTTTGTGGAATAAGTTCATTCTTATCATTAGGAACAATAGTTATACCTCCTTTCTTAGGAACACAATGAACAGTGCTTACCAATCTACTGCGAGCTATGGGATAGATTATACCTACTTCCAGAAGTTTTAATATTTCCGTTCTTACCACTTCTTTCATCTTCGGATTTAACCAACGTTGGTGATCAACAACGGGTTTAGCATCAGGTTCCATATTAATTTTGTGCTGACATAGAGTGGGACTAATGCCCTTTAAATCATGAAGAGTGTGTCCAATAGCAGCTCGGTGCTTCCTTAGAACTTCCAATAATCTTTCTTCTTCATGTTCTGAGAGGTTAGCACTAATAATAAAAACATATATCTTCTTTTCATCAAGATAAGCATATTTCAAAGTGTCTGGCAATTGTATTAATTCAAACACAGGATCACCTTTAGGTGGAGGAGGACCTCCTAGAGTTTTAATAGGCAAATTGTGTTTAAGAAGAGGACGTTGTTCAAAGAAAGTTTTATCTATTTCATTTCTTTCATGCATATGTAAATCATTTTCATGGTCTAGCAAATATTGTTCTAAAGGATCAGTAGGTGGTACAGCAATAGAAGCAAGACCAACTAATTCATCTTTACTAGGTAATTCTTTTTCATGAAGATTTCTACTAAACTTAGAAAAATTAAACTCATGAGACTCATCACCAAAGCTAACACCAACAGTTTGTTTCTTACAGTCTATCTTAGCATTAACTGTATTCAAGAAAGGTATACCAAAGATAATGGGACAAAATTCATCTTGTGGGGAACAAAGAACAGGAAAATCAGTAGGGTGTTTTATTTTCCCAGACAAGACTTTCAACATCTCTAACAATCCCAAATGGTGATATGGTATCTCTATTAGCTAGTTTAATAGTAACATCTATTTCTTCTAACTCTACAGGTGCTATGTCTTTCATAATTTCTTGATATAAGGTGTAAGGAATAGCACTCACACTAGCACCCATGTCACATAAACCATGATAATAGTGATCTCCTATTTTAAATGAGATGATAGGCATGCCAACAACGGGTCTATGTTTATCTTTCTTATCAGGTTTTGCAATTCTAGCAGCTTCTTCACATAAGTAAATAACATGCCCATCCATATCTTCTTCCAAGATATCTTTAACTATAGCAATACTAGGTTCAACTTTAATTTGTTCATCAGGTTTAGGTGTTCTAATGTAGCTTTTGTTAACAACAGTTGAGACTTTAGCATGTTCCTTTATCCTAACAGGGAAAGGTGGTTTCTCAATATAAGGAGAATGAACAACTGGATCAACATTATAAAGTATAGTTTCTTCTTTAATTGGTACTGGTTCTTTAATTTCTTCTTTAATAGGCGGGTGATATTTAAAGCACTTATCATTAGGGAGTTCAACATGAGTAGCAAATGGTTCACAAAAGGAGGCTACTATCTCAGAGTCAAGTCCATATTTAGTGCTAAACTTTTGAAAAGCATCGGTATCCATAAAAGATTTAACACAATCACACTCAAATTTAACACCTGACTCTTTACCTTTCTCGAGTTCCCAATCTTCATAGTTGCGTGTTATTCTTTCCAAAAGATCCCACCGGAATTCAATAGTATTCTTCATAAAGGAACCATTACAAGAAGTATCAAGCATGGTTTGTTCATTACGAGAAAGCCGAGAATAAAAATTCTAGATAATAATTTCCCTTGAGAGCTCATGATTGGGGCATAAATATAACATTGGCATAAGCCTCCCCCAAGCTAGAGAGATACTTTCTCCTACAAGAGGCCAAAAATTATATATATAATTCCGATCACGATGAACTAGATGCATATGATAAATTTTTTGGTGGAACTTCGATTTCAAACGATTCCAATTCCATCATCCAATATCATCGCATAGCCTATACCATGCCAATGCTTTTCCCTTCAAAGATAAAGGGAAAACCTTCTTCATAACTTTATCCCTGGGTAAATCTGCAAGCTTAAACAATCCACAAATTTGTTCCACATATATCAAGTGCATATCAGGATGTTTGGTTCCATCTCCTGCATAAGGATTCGCTAGCAGTTGTTCTATCATACCCAAAGGAATTTCATATTCAATATATTCAGTAGGTGCAGTAGGTTGAGGGGTAGCTAATTGTGGTTCTAGACGAGGTGAAGATACCCCGAACAAACCCCTCAAAGGATTGTTTTCCATAGTAACAAGTGACAATAAATTTCAGCACACTATATAAATATTTCCTTACCAAATTCCACTTACCAAAGGCACTTCACTCCCCGACAACGGCGCCAGAAAATAGCCTTGATGACCCACAAGTACAGGGGACCAATTGTAGCTCTTTTCGATAAGTAAGAGTGTCAAACCCAATGAGGAGAAAAAGGAAATGACAAGTAGTTTCCAGTAAGGTGATGTCTGCAAGTGCTGAAATTGTAAGTAGCAGGGTAGTTTGATAGCAAGATAATTTGTAACGAGCAAGTAACGATAGTAGTACCAAAAGTGCAGCAAGGTAGCCCAATCCTTTTGAGGCAAAGGTCAGGCCAAAACGGTCTCTTATAATGAGCAAATCGTTCTTGAGGGTACACGGGAATTTCGTCTAGTCACTTTCATCATGTTGGTTCGATTCATGTTCGCTACTTTGATAATTTGATATGTGGGTGGACGGGTGCTTAGGTGCTGTTCTTACTTGAACAAACATCCTACTTATGATTAACCCTCCCGCAAGCATCCGCAACTACGAGAAAATATTAAGAATAAATTCTAACCATAGCATTAAACTTTGGGATCCAATCGGTCCCATATGAAACAACGCATAAACTGGGGCTTAATCTTCTGTCACTCTCGCAACCCATCATCTAATTGCTAATCCATAATGCATTCCCTTAGGCCTAAATATGGTGAAGTGTCATGTAATCGACGTTCACATGACACCACTATGGGAATCACAACATACATACTCTCAAAATATCGAACATATATCAAATTCACATGATTACTTGCAACATGATTTCTCCCATGACCTCAAGAACAAAGGTAACTACTCCCAAATGATAAACATGCTCATGATCAGAGGGGTATTAAATAGCATATTGGATCTGAATATATAATCTTCCACCAAATAAACCATATAGTAGTCAACTACATGATTTAATCAACACTACTAGTCACCCACAAGTACCAATCTATAGTTCCGGTAACAAGATTGAACACAAGAGATGAACTAGAGTTTGAGAGGAGATGGCGTCGTTGAAGATGTTGGTGGAGATTGACCTCCCCAAGATGGGAGAGTTGTTGGTGATGATGATGACGATGATTTCCCCCTCCGGGAGGGAAGATCCCCCGGTGGAATTGCTCCACTGGAGGGCAAAAGTGCTCCTGCCCAAGTTCCGCCTCGAGGTGGTGGCGCTTCATCCCAAAAGTCCTCCTCTTGTTTTTTCTAGGTCCAAATGACTTATATACCAAAAGATGGGCACCGGAGGTGGGCCGAGGAGGCCACAACCCCCAGGGCGTGCCTGTTGGGGAACGTAGTATTTCAAAAAAATTCCTACGATCATGCAAGATATATCTAGGAGAAGCATAGCAACGAGCGGAGAGAGTGTGTCCACGTACCCTCGTAGACCTAAACTGGAAGCGTTTAGTAATGAAGTTGATGTGGTCGAACGTCTTCGCGATCCAACCGATCAAAGTACCAATACGGCACCTCCGCGTTCACCACACGTTCAGCTCGATGACGTCCCTCGAGCTCTTGATCCAGTTGAGGCTGAGGGAGAGTTCCATCAGCACGATGGCGTGGTGATGGTGATGATGAAGTTACCGGCGCAGGGCTTTACCTAAGCACTACGACGATATGAGCGAGGTGTGTAACTATGGAGGGGGGCACCGCACATGGCTATGAGAAACTTGTGTGTCCTTTGGGGTGCCCCCCTCCCATGTATATAAAGGAGGGAGGAGGAGGAGGCTGGCCTAGAGGGGGCACGCGCCATGGGGAGTCCAACTAGGATTCCCAATCCTAGTTGGAGTCCCCTTCCATCCAAGAGAGGGAGAAGGAGGGAAGGAGGAAGAGGGGAGAAGGAAAGAGGGGGCGCCACCCCCTCCCTAGTCCAATTTGGAATG